>NW_026126649.1:600000-786275 GCF_943737965.1 Phodopus roborovskii | reverse complement strand
AATATTTTAAGCAGTTAGATACACCCTAGTAAAAAGGTAATTACTAAAAGTTTCCCTACCAAAAAGTAACCCAATTCCAGAGAGTTTGGATAGCAATCTAGCTGCCATTTAAAGAGGAGTTAATGTCCATACTTTCGAAATATTCCAGAAATTTTTGGTAATACATTATTTTTGATTTAGTAAAACTTGCTTGAGAATTCAGATAGCAATGTCAGCCACAAGCCACAGAAGCTAAGCACATACTTTTAATTCCTGCAGCAAGAAGTTATGAGGTGGGGATAAACACCTTTAACCCTAGAACCGGGATCTTATTTATTTATTTATTTACATGTGAATAACACAGCATGTCAATCCCAGTTCCCCCATCCCTCCCCTACCATGCACACAAACCACAGCCCATCCCATTTCTGCTCCCCAGGGAGGAGAACTTCCCATGGGAGTCTGTCTGTCATATCATTTGGGCAGGCACCATTCTAATGTGTCTAGCTAGAGGAAGGTATCCACCTATATGGCATGGGTTTCCCAGTCCATTTGTATACTAGGATAACTACTGACTTTTAGCAGAGGCCCCATAGACTGCCTAGTCCTTCTAACTAACACCCACATTCAGGGGGCTTTTGGTTGGTCCTATGTTGGTTTCCCCAACTATCATACCTGCCATGAGCTTGCCCCTTTAAACTAGTTCTGCATGATTGTGGATTTCTCCACCCTGGTCTTGACACACTTATCATCATTCCTCCTCTCTTTAACTGCATTCCAGAAGTCTGGCTAGTGTTTTGCAGTGGGTGGCTGCTTCTGCTCTCCATAAGATGTATTGAATGCTCTAGGATAGCAGATAAGATAGTTGTCAATCTCGTTATCATGCAAGGTTATTAGCTGTAGCCTCTTCACTATTGCTTAGACTGTTAGTTGGTTTCATCCTTATAGATCTCAACCAAAGATAATCCTTTACATCTCAGTATTAGGAGACAAATGTATTTCTGTGAGAACAAGTTCACCTGAGATCTACACAAGACTGAATCAATCTAAAAGAGAATTATAGCTCACTCCTTTAACTCTGGTGAATAGAAAGGGATTAAAAACAAACAAACAGAAAAACAAACAAAAACAGAAGTAAGTATTCAGGACATCAGTCATTTATGATCCAGCTTCATTGACAGAAGTTACATGAGCATATCATTAAGTACAGGAAGGTATTTTTGAGCGGAGGCAGGAATGGAGGGGAATATAGGTGATTGAAAAGGGGACAGAGGAGAATATGTAGTACCCAGAAGATTGGGTTAGGGGACAAAGAGATGAGAGAAAGAAAAGAGAGTACCCTAATAGAGCCATTAAAGGTTCAAAGAGAAAATTGATTATAGAGAATGTTCAGAGACCTACAAGGTCACAACTAACAATCTGAGTAACAGTGAAGAGGCTACCTTAAATGCCATTTCCTGATAATGAGTTTGATAATTAAGTTATATGCCATCCTAGAGCCTTTCTAGTGGCTGATGGAAGGAAAAGTAGATACCCACAGCTATACACTGAGTCGGGTCCTGAAACCAGTTGCAAGGAGGTGGGAATCATAAGCAAAGGGGTCAAGACCAGGCTACAGAAACCCACAGAGACAGCTGACCTGAACAAGGGGGAGCTTAAGGGATCCCTAGACTGATAGCTGGGGTAATCTCCCATTGCTTTTAATCATAGGACAATGCGGCATCAAGGTAATCTTAACGTACTTCCTGACCAACAGCCATAAACTTTCTTTTCTCTAATTGTGGAGGAGTAACCCAAATTCCTGATAGTTACCTTGAACTATCTCTCCTTGTTGCACTGTTATTTCCTTCTTGAACTGTTGTATTAAGGACATCAGAAGTCAAAGTGGCCTGGGAGAACTCTCAGATTCTACTTCAATGGAATGTTTGTTGTGGTATCAGTCAGGAGTACTGACCTCTACCAGCAGTCACCCTGGAACCAAAATTTCTTTGCTTGAAGAACTAAAGTTCATGGGAACAGGAAGCCATTTTTTTTCCCACAGGAGGCCACTAGACATGACAGAGGGAGGCACTATTCCCTTTTCTACCACTTGGTGCCTGGACCCATGCATCTGTGCTATAGATAAAGCAGGCTCCTGGAGAACACTGCCACAGTCATCCTGGCTGATGACACGTCATTGGCTCTCTAACCGTGTCCTCGAAAGTGCATCCTATCTTTCTGTCAGGGCAGATGCTTCAGAATCTTGGTGAACATGGTAAGAGCAGTGAACTATAAGATGTGTGGGGTTGGTGCAGCTGCACGACATGGAGGCCCAAGGTATAATGTGTGGAATTCAATGATGGTTGACAAGGCATTCTGTTAGTCTTCTGTAATAAATTTGCTAAATTACTGCATGCAAGAAAGGCAAATCCATAACTAGAAAATATACAATTGAGAAAGAACAAAGCATTGTCCCTTCTGCAGTTGAAGTGGTTTAATATAGTAATCCTATCACCAAGTTGTTGGCTGGTCAGCTATGGGGATGGTGAAATCCCCAAGTTTCTGTATTGGTCACTGTTGTAAGATCTGGCATTCAATAGCACCTAAAATTTGGTGAGTCTCGATGAGTAGATGTCCATGTTTTGTTCCCATTGATAACCCGCATCTCAGCTACTATATTTACATTGAGCTTAGACCCAACACATAATAACAAGCATGAATTGGGAATAAGGCTGATTCTCCACTGAATGTATGATCCTATCAACTTGATACTGACCTCCAATGCTGAAAGCACCTTTTCATGGGCATTTACATGGAAAATAGGATCTCCATATTTTTGTTCCTTTGCACATCTGTTCAAATATTTTATCGCAAGTTTTCCCAGTTTTTCTTTATTTTTCATGTTTCTTTATTTATCTTTCTCTATAGTCTTCCCTCCTCCACTCCACCTAGATGTACTTATTTCTTTTTCCTTCAAAAAGGAGCAGGCGTTTCTGGGGAAATCAAATAAACACAGCATAATGAGATGCACAAGCATTAGGCACAATCCCTCCAGGAAGGAATGTGCTATCAAGGCAGGAGCCAACCCAGTAGAAAGATAAGTTTCCCAAGATGAGACATAAAAAGCAGAGTCTCATCACATTCCCACTATTAGCGGTCACACACAAACACACACACAAAAGTAAGTTAAACAAACAGCATATATAGAGCATAGTACAGATCATGAAGGCCCACTGAAAGCCCTTTAAGGCTATGTGATCCACCATTAGCTCCCTTTTGTTGATTCTGTGGGCTCTTTTCTCTGGATATAGTTGATGTCCTTACAATCCTTCCTCACCCTCTTCTTGGGTCCTTAGCTCTTTCTAATGTTCAACTGTGGATCTCACTATCTGCTCCTATCAGCTGCTGGAGAAAGTCTAACTAATGAAGACTGCTCGGCTGGACACTAATCTCTGAGTGGAACAGGATTTCATTACTGTCATTTCCATAGAATTTTGAGGTATGATGGTGAGAACCCTGCCCAAACATCCACATATGAGAGAATCTGGTTGGACTAATGGGGTCTTCTTCAATAAGAAACACCACTGGAATCCACAAACTGGATTTTTGCAATTTTTATTCATGTTTATTTTAAGTAGATAAGATTTTATCTTACAGAATTGAACAAAGTCCAATGCAAGAGCAACAAATGCTTTGCCACCTGGGTCAATGCTAAAATTCCTACATACTGAGTTTAGAAGAAAAATGTCTTATTTCTCTTCCACTTCTCTTAGTAAGGAAACATTCATGTTTGTTTTTGCTTTTGTTCTGAGCCCTTGATGATAAGTTCTGCTCATTTAAATTGAGACAGGCTTTATCAGAGGAAACACTGTTGGAATATGCTTCATGAAATAACTAAACTGAATTCCAGTAACCAAACCAAACCAGTATAGCAACAGGGTAGAAGTTGGGTAGAATATGTCAAAAATCCAGTACTTTCCTTCCCCAATATGCCATTCAAATCACTTATGGTGGTATAAGAAGGCCTAAGCCTCATGTTGTCTTTCCCCAGATTCTTAGTAAATGCTACACATGTCCCAATCTACCAGGGAATCCTTGGTAACAACACTGGCTACTGCTTCTAGAATATACGTGTAGGTCACAGCTGAGAGAATTTTAAGACTGCCTCAGCCATTAGAGAGTGCAATCAAGTAAGAGTGGTGAGCAGAAGCCAGGAGCTGTATGCTTCAGCCACCAAGTAAGGATGTGAGCCCACCATTATCTTCCAACTTGAGAACTCTGAAACCTCTGAAGCATGAGGTGTAATGGAAATCCAATGTCTGGGGCTTTCAGCTGCCCTACACTGTACAGGTCAGCCAGTATGAGAGTGGGTGGTATTGTCCACAGAGATGTTGTTTCAGAGGGCTCTCTGGCTCATGACTATCAAACGTATTAGGCCATACTTGTTATCAGCTGGCCATCACAGCATTTGCCATGGTGCATATTTCTAGTCCTTTCCCACTGTAAATGAAGCCTATCATTCCTTTGAAGATTTTGGGATGCAGATCACAGATCTCAACGGGTTGCACTGCTCTCCTTCATGTCATGTTCAAACATGGCACTGAAAAGTGGAAAGGAAGCTGCTAAGATGTCCTTGAGACCCTGGAAATCCCTGGGCCAGCTGCCAGCCCCGGTAGCAGACTGAGAAGAGGGAATTCTCCCACAACTCTGCTTGGTCTTCTGCCATCGTGCACATTGGAAGCTATATCCATGGGATAATGCTCAGGTCAGACATGCTGAAGAAGTCTTGGGACATGATACCCATGCAGAGTAGGGTGAACATGTTTTCTGGGAGAATCTGATGAGCATTGGCCAAGATGAAATCTGGAAGGATGAACCTTCTGAAAACGTTTCCATGGACTGGCATGGAGGTAAAGGCTTTTGGGCTTATTCCACTTTCAGGTTATACTCCTGGGGTGTTGATGACCAAAACTGGGAACTGTGCCCCAATGCAACACTCTAGAGAGCTGAACAACTCTAGGTAAACTGACAAATAATCTCTGTCTTCATTCTTCTACCCTGTTAGGGCATAATCTCAAACATCACTTGTCATTATCCTTTGTTGAGAAAGTTGGGCTTTAATGCTGTCCCGCATTTCCTCTTTAGAAAATGGAAGATGCTTATGGGCCACTTGTAGGAGGAAATTTGAGCTCAGAAATGTTGCAGACCCAGCTCTGGGCATCTTGTCCTTTTACATTTCTCCTGGAGGTACTATGAATGTAAACTGATCCAAAATGGAGAACTGTGATTTGTTTTCTTGACCCGGTGAGAAACAACAATAGTAATGGTTTAGATGTTTAGTTTCTGTCTCTCCTATGTTCCCTCTCTATGAGGCTGGGAATATCCAGATTTCATTAGTAGTCTCAGTGTAGATACTCAAGGATACTAGGTACTATTATATCACGCTATTTTTTTTTTTTTTTTTTTTGTAGATTGATTTTTAGGTCAATAGGTGACTAATTTTGACAATCATACACAAGTGTTGAAAATTTGGAACATTTCCCACATTTATATAAAAATGTTCTCTAGAGTAACAGAACATACATAATGACTCTTTCTCTCTGTTTATGAACGAAGGGTAATCCTGAGAATGACTTTGGGCTGCAGTCTTGCTAAATCCACAATGTCTAGCCTATTTAAGTGCAAGTCCAAATATTCTGTACTGATTCAGTCCAGGATGTTGAACATTTTGGCTGGTCTTCAGTAGATGCTGGAATTACAGAAACTATTCTCTTATCTCTAGTGAAGGTATGAACTTGCTGCAAGGTGAGGGCAAGCAGTCAGAGAGCAAAATCTTCCTTCTTCCATGTTCCTTTAATGCTCCCAGCAGAAGGTGTGTCCAAATTTAGGGTGTGTCTCCTAGCATTAATATCTGGATTAATGTTGTGTGCATTTAGGCCTTGATATGCAGCTTAAATGTTTGTGTCTTTCTACCTCCCAAGTCTGTATTTGAAGTGGATCTACTCTACCTTCTTTAACTTATGTAAAACATTTCTCAGAGACAAATCTCTGTGATTCGGAGCCTTTCCAGTCTATACAGGTAGTTCCAGGACAGCCAGAATTTTACCAGAAAACCCCTGTATTCAAAAAAAAAAATGAAATGAAACAAAACAACAACAGCAAAAAGGAGTATTCCTTTCATTAACAAGGTCAAGGAAGAGGGTGCTTTTCTCCTAGGAGTCTCAGTTTTTAAATATGTAGGGCAATGTGGAAGAATTCATATATGGTGGCAGGGAGAAGCTGCAGACAGGAACCTCTGAAAGTGGCTGTCTTCTTCTGGCCTTTATTCCTTCCCGACTCCCAGTCCTAGATATGGCTCCACCAAATTTCCCTGGCGGTCTTGCCCCTGCTCCTCTGTCAATACTCCTTGAACACATTCTTAATGATGCACTTAAGGTTGTGCATCATTCCATCATGCTGACTACCATGATTAAACTTCTCATTAGCTCATTATCTTTAATCATTCACTGGTGAGTTCTTTCCTCATTAAACTTTGTATTTCCATGTGTACTCTGCTGGGCTTAAAAGTGAGGAAGCATTCCTTATTTGAAAGGGTGCAGAATATATCAAGAGTTAGTGATTGGGGGCTTTTTGAGATGATTGATTGCCCTTAGATGTGATCTGTAAATGTCCAAACTTCTATCATCTCTTTATATTTTATGATGTCTTCAGGGATTCAGTAGGGTTAGAGGACATGAAACTAACTTCAAAGATTCAATCCACTCAGTAATTCCCAGACTAGCTCTCCTGAAATTCTGGTTCCAATGCTGTTTTCCCTCCATACACATAAATCAATCAATTGGTTTGGAAATCTAATGTTTTATTCCTCACTTAGGAATCTATTATAGGTGGCTATCTAGCAGCATCAGTGACTCTTCTCTATGCGGGTTTACAGTCACCATGACTGAAGGGACCACACCATCATCCAGCCTCTTGATGTAGCAGTCATGATAGGGAGCAAAAAAAAATATAAGCCTCTGATTCACAACATGTCAAAAGAAACTCCAGGACTGATCAAACTCAGCATGCTTAGTTCCTGGTTAATATTTGGAATATGCCACCTGCAAGAGATAAATAAAACCACAGTAACCACAAATTTTCCCTTCACAGCCAGCCCATAAATTACCCAGGAACATGAATTTCATGCCAAACAGAAATTTTTTTTAAAATTTCCTAATTTTCCCAAATGTCAGTCAATCAGAAACTTATCATTCCTTTCCGCACCTACGGTGTAACCCTGCCTTTGGCTTCACTACCCCAGTCTTAAACACGGTGGTGGAGGGGGTCACTTTCTTTCATGGCTCCCTTCCCAGTTAAATAATCAAGGTTTCTGCCAAGTCACATAGAGCAGTAATCTTGCTTTTGTAGTTTAGTGAGTCTGTCTCCCTGGTTGTCTTGAGGGTCCTTGGGACTTGGTATAGCATGGCAGGTACCTATTCCCTCAATTGTCTCATTTGAAATGAACATCAATAGTCAATGGAGGACCCATCATTTGCAATAGTAACGGTTTACATACTAGCTCAGAACTCCATGAGCAAGATCCTGGAGAAGAGAGCAGCTTTTTTTTTGTGGGGAAATGGAACTCCTGAGTCTGCAATACAGAAAAAGTTCATAGAGTCTGCCATTCCTGGAATAGGAGAGGTGGAGCTTTAATTTCAGGCAGGTGGTTCTCTGGGGGCACCTGGGAGCAGAGAAAAGGATCCAGGTTTACAACAGGAGGACAAACAAGTCTTAATTGGCACAAGTGTCCATATTACCAGGGAAAGCCATTGGTTATTACAGGAAAACAAAGTGATTGAAAAACATACAAAATACACAAATGCAAAAGAATATGCAAGAGAGAGAGGGGAGAGAGAGTAAGAAAGTCAGACAGTCAGATAGAGTAAATGGTATGCTGCTTGACCACTGATTTAAGCCAATATAAAGTCTTTATTATAAGCTGCCAACTAACTGGGGTGTTCTGGATTCTAGTGAAGTAACTATTCTTTCAGGGTGAGCTTTTTACGCACAAAACCATATCTGGGTTGAAATACTCCAATTAACAGGAACAGTTAGCCAGAAGTGGCAGTACAAAAGCCAAAATATTGGTATATTTTGTGCAATGTTTGAGCATTTAGAGATATTCACAGAGCTACGGACTTTGGTGGATTAAGCTTTGTTTTGTTATGTCAGGGTTTCCTATTTTACACCTTGCATGGTACTTTACATCATGGAGACATCTGTGCTTAGGTATGGATTCCTGCTATGTGTACCTCTGTTACACAGCTTGGTGTGTGCATCAGGAGCCTAGGTGCTGCCAGAGGCAGAAAAGGGTATTGGATGCCCTGGATAACCGGAATTACTGATAATGTCAGCTGTCCAGTAAATGCAGAGCATTGTATGCAAGTCTTCTGGAAAGGTATCCACCACATTTTAAAACTGAACCACTTCTGATTTTGTTGATTTGAATGTTCTCTCTCTCTGCCTTTTAGTTAGTTTGGATAAAGGTTTGTATATCTTATCAATAATCTCAAAGAAGCAAATCTTCGTTTCATTTATTCTTGTCTTGTTTTCTTTGTTTCTACTTATTGGTTTTAGCCTTCAATTCTGCTATTTCCTGCCCGCTACTCCTCTGAGGTGAGTTTGTGTTTTTTGTTCTAGAGCTTTCAGTTGTGCTGTTAACTATTTTCCAGTTTCTTCATGTGGGCACTTAGTGCTATGAATTTTCCTCCTAGCACAGCTTTCCGAGTGTTCCATAATTTTGGGTATTCTGTGTCTTCATTCTCATTGAATTCTAGGAAGTCTTTAATTTCTTTATTTCTCCATGACCCAGGAATGGCGGAATAGCATGGTGCTCGATTTCCATGAGTTCGTAGGCTTTATGTAATTTGTGTTGTTGTTGAATTCTAACTTTAAAACTGAGGGAGGGAGAAAGGGATGGAGGGAGAGGGAACTTCAATCAATGTTAAAAAAAAAAAACTTGGTGGTCCAATAAGATAGAAGGGAATTCCATTTCTTTCTTTATTTCTTTATTTTTGTGTGTTTTAAGGCTTGCTATATTGCCAAATATATGGTTCATTTTATAGAAGGTTCCATATGGCACTTAGACAATTGTATATTCTTTTGTGTTTATAGAATGTTCTATAGATGTCTGTTAAGACTAATTGGGTCCTAACTTGTGTTAGTTCCTTTGTTTCTTGTTAAATTTCTATCTTGTGGTCATTCCTAGTGGTGAGAATATGGTGCTGAATTCTCCCAATCTAAGTGTATGAGATTTTTTATGTGAAATTCCAATTTTATCAATGTTTCTCTTACCAATGTGGGTGCCTCTTGTTGGGGCATAGATGTTCAGAATTCAGACTTCGTCCTGATGGATTTTTCCTGTGATGAATACAAAATGACCTCCATCATATATTTTGATGGATTTTTGTTTGAAGTCTAATTTGTTAGATATTGGGATAGCTACAATGCTTATACCAAGGGTGCATTTGAGTGGGAAAATCTCTTCCAAAGCCTTTACTCTGAGCTAGCCTCTGTCATTGAAGTTATAGTACTTGTGTATGTGTGTGTGTGTTTGTTTGTTTGTGTTTGTGCAGCAGAGGGATGGATTCTGTCTTCATATTCACTGTTAGCCTGTGTCATATATATGTATGTATGTATGTATGTATGTATGTATGTATGTGTCCCACGCTACCGTCCCGCCAGCAAGAACGACGCGGCACACTCAGGATCCTTCTGCAGTAAAGCTTTAATGCATCTTGAGAGGGAGAGCATAAGCTTATAGAGAGGAGACGCAAAACATCCAAACCCAACCCCTAATAGGTTTACAACCTTCGTCTGGGACGTGTCACCTCCTGATTGGCTGCAGCGCATCGGCCCATATGACGCCACGGAAGAGGCAGAGGCCAAGGAGGGAAACACCCTGCACCTGCGCATTGACTTGTTTACTCAACGCCAGCTAGATGTAGGGGCCATCTTGTAATGGAGAATGCAGGGACGGCTCCCTACATCTCCCCCTTTTTATTAATTAATGAAAAGGCTTCAAATTTATAGCAAATAGGTTACCCATATATTGAGGGATAGAGGCAGAGATTGTACCTTCCAAATCAAACATTAAGACTATGTAGGAGAGTCACCACTAGGCTGTTAGCTTGACCCAAAGCGCTCTCGAACTGTCCTCTGCCGTTTTTCTGGGGAAGGGAGACTAGGGCAGGCAACCCTTATGCAGGACAACATACCTCCCAGAGAGACCTGCATGCCAGGCAACTCCCTGTGCGATGCTTTGCTCGGCATCCCTCATGGGCTGCTCGGCCAGACACTCTACTCCTGGCAATGAGCCTAGGCTCCGGGTGTGCAAGAGCTGTCTAGCCAGCAGCCTACTGCTTAAGCATAGTTAACCAAATATCAGTGGAAGCCTTTTGTTCCAAAGCTACAAGTGCCTGGGCGATAACCACCTTGTCTCTCTTAGTTTGGGTTCTGAGCCTACAGACCAGCCAGGAAGCAACACAAGTCCATAGCAAATGGCTGCACCAAACAATCCCACCCCACCCATTCCTTGAAATAGGAAAAGCTGAAGCAATCCACGACAACAGTCCCTCCATCAAGGATAGATCAAGGCACATGGAGTTGGATCTGAATAATGACGGCTCTCAACTCCTGAAGCCCTGCTCAAACTCGAAGGTCCAATTCTGCAATAAGAACTGAGGTTTCAGGGGGTCTGGCTTGATAAAACCACATTAGTCTGGAAGGAATCCAAGCTTTTTATTTCCTGTTGAAACAAAAATAGAAATCCTTTTCCCAAGTAACTTGTCCTTGAACTTAAACATTAGAGTCAAAGCATTTTGAAAAAATATCAATTGAATTAATCCAGCAACATTTCCTCTATCAGTTGTTGTTATTTTCTGCCAATTACACCCCTTGTCATTAAGACTCACCGGGAGGGCCTTTTTAACTTTTGGGGGACGGGTTAAATACACTCCCTTGTCATTAGACTCACCAGGAGGGCCTTTTAACTTTTTTTTGGGGGATGGATTAATACACTCCCTTGTCATTAAACTCACCGGGAGTGGCCTTTTTAATGTTTTTTTTTTTTTTTTTTTTTTTTTTGGGGACGGGTTTTCCACAGTGGGAAGCGGCGGCGTGGCTGGAAAATGCTGGTCCATTCCCGAGGGGATAAGAAGGAGACTAATCATCACGATGAGATGGAGGTGGACTATGCGGAGAACGAGGGGAGGAGCTCCGAAGACTAGGACACCGAGAGCTCATCGGTCTCCGAGGATGGAGACAGCTCAGAGATGGATGATGAAGATTGTGAAAGGAGAAGGATGGAGTGTTTAGATGAAATGTCCAATCTTGAGAAACCCGGGAACAGAGACCCCATCAGTCAGCACCATCGGAGACCCCCTTGACTACAAGGAGGAGGAGCAAGGTATCAAGGAGAGGAGGGTGTCAGGGCCCCGCTGCCCCCAAGTAAGAGTGAAAGTAAGATATACAGAAGTAAGAAAAGGAAAAGGCCCAGAGGCAAAAGGTAGTTGGGATGATTTAAGTAAAGAAAAGCTAGATGTAGGGAGCCATCCCTGCATTCTCCATTACAAGATGGTGGCTGCATCCAGCTGGCGTTGAGAGGGAAACAAGTCAATGCGCAGGTGCAGGGTGATTTTCCCTCCTTGGCTTCTGCCTCTTCCGTAGGCGCATATGGGCCGATGCGCTGCAGCCAATCAGGAGGTGACACGTCCCAGACGAAGGTTGTAAACCCATATAAGGGTTGGGTTTGGATGTTTTGCGTCTCCGCTCTGTAAGTTTATGCTCTCCTCTCAAGATGCAGAAGCTTTACTGCAGAAGGATCCTGAGTGTGCCGCCTCAAGTTCTTGCTGGTGAGACGAAAGCGGGACATTTGGTGCCGAAACCCGGGACAACCTGCTGGATTGTACTTTCATGGTGTAAATATCCCACATCTTCTTTATCTATTCTTCAGTTGAGGGGCATTCTATGTTGCTTCCAGCTTCTTGTTATTACACATAATTCTGCTATGAACATAGTTAAACACATGTCTTTGTTACATGGATGTGGATCATATGGGTATATGCTTAAGAGTGGCAAATGCCAGGTCCTGTGGTAGATGGATTTCATTTTCCTGAGGAGCCATTATACTGATCTCCAAAATGGCTGTACAAGTTTTCACTCCCACCAGCAGTGGAAAACTGTTCCCCTTTCTCCACATCCTCTCCCAGACATAAGCTCTCAATGGTGTTTCTAATTTTAGCCATTCAGTCAGGTGTAAGATGGTATCTCATAGTTGTTTGATTTGAATTTATCTGATGGATAAGGATGTTGATCACTTTCTTAAGGGTCTTTTAGCCATGTTGGATTCCTCTATTGAGATTTCTCTATTCAGTTCTGTAACCTAATTTTTAATATGTTTATTTGGTGTTTTGGTGAATAGTTTCTTGAGTTCTTTTTTATTTTTGAGATCAGCCTTCTGTCAAATGTGGGGTTGGTGAAGATTATTTCCCAGTCTGAGGGCTGCCATTTGGTCTTGTCACCTGTGTATTTTTCCTTCCAGAAGCGTCTGAGTTTCAGGAGATCCCATGTATTACTTGTTGATATCTGTGTCTATGCTACTGGTGTTATGTACAGGAAGCAGTCTCTGTACCAATCTGTTCAAGGGTACCCCCCACTTTCTCTTCTTAGAGGTTCATTTTGTCTGGATTTATGTTGAGGTTTGTTCCATTTGGACTTTGTGCATGGATATAGACATGGGTCTATCTACAGTCTTCTACACACCATCATCCAGTAGTGCCAGCACAATTTGTTAAAGATACTTTCCTTCTTCCATTGCATACTTACCTATTTTGTCAAAAATCAGGTGTTTGTAGGTGTGTGCATTAATATCAGGATTTTCAATTCAATTCCATTTGTCTACCTGTTTATTTTTGTGCCAATACCAATCTGTTTTCAGCACTATAGCTCTATAGTAGAGCTTGAAGCTGGGGATGGTGATGCATACTGCATTTCCTTTATTGTACAGGGTTGTTTTGTCTATCCTGGCTCTTTTGTTTTTCCCATATAAAGTTGAGTATTATCCTTTAAAGGTAGGGGAAATATAGTTCTGAGATTTCATCAGGATTTCCTCAGTGTCCGTTGTTATATCACCTTTATCATTTCTGATTATATTGATTTGCATGTTCTCTCTTCTATTTGGTTAGTTTGGAGAAAGGTTTACCTATATGATTGACTTTCACAAAGAACTAACTCTTTGTTACATTAATTCTTTGTACTGTTTTCCTAGTCTCTATATTATTGATTTCAGACCTCAAATTGATTATTTCCTGGTGTCTGCACTACTGGGGAGAGTTTGCTTATTTTTGTTCTAGAGTTTTCAGTTGTACTGTTAATTCTCTATTGTGTGTATTCTCCAGTTTATTCATGTGGGCACTGAGTGCAATGAACTTTCCCCATAGCGCTGCTTTCAAAGTGTCCCACAAAGTTTTGGTACACTGTTTCTTCATTTTCTGTGAATTCTGGGAAGCTTTTCATTTCTTTCTTATTCCTTGATCAAGGAATAGTGCAGTGGCACATTGTTAAGTTTCCTGAATTTACAGGGTTCTGCAATGCGTTGTTGAATTCCGTCTTTAAATCATGATGGTCAGATAAGATACATGGGGTCCATATATATATATATATATGTTGTTGAGATTTGCTATGTTGCCAAGTATGTGGTCGATTTTAGAGAAGATTGTATGTGGAACTGTGAAGAACCTTTGTTCATTTGTTTTTGGATGAAATATTCTATAGATGTCTGTTAAACCCAATTGGAACATAACTTTAGTTATTTCTTTTATTTCTTTCTTAAGTATTTGCCTGGTGGTCCTGTATAGTGGTGAGAGTGGGGTGTTAAGGTTTTAGCAGCATTTCTTTTATGAATGTATGTGCCTATGTATTTGGGGAATACAGGTTTAGAACTGAGACTTTGTACTGTCGGATTAATCCTGTGATGAATATGACATGACCTTCTTCGTTTCTTTTGATTGATTTTTGTTTGACTGTAACTTGATAGATATTAGAATATCATATACCTGTTTGCTTCTTGGGTGGATTTGATTGGAAGATATTTTCCCAACCCTTTACCCCTGATGTAATGTCTGTCTTTGAAGCTTAGAAGTGTTTCTGCATGCAGCAGCATGGGTGATTTTTTCCACATATCCATTCTGTTAGCCTGTGTTTTTTATAGGCAAGTTAAGACCATTAATATTGATGGAAAGTAAGGCCCATTGATTGTTAATTCCCTGTTTGTTTTAGAATTGTTCTTAGCAGAGTTATTGTGAATATATTTGGCTTGCTTTATCGTTTGACTTCTGGTAAAGGTGGATTATCTATTGCCTTTGTCTTTGGGAGTGTAGTTAACATCCTTGCGTTGGAGTTTTCCTTCCAGAAGTTTATGTAGGGCTAGATTTGTGGATATGTATTGTGGAAATCTGGCTGTGTCATTGAATATCTTGTATTTTCTGTCTACAGTGACTGAGAGTTTTTAAGCAACATGCTTTGGGAACACCATAGAAGACAAATATTTTAACAGAAATTAAGAATGTAAGGTTTTATTTTTAATTAATATGATATGCTAGGTGAAGAAAATGATTAATTCTATTTGGAGGACTTTTGAGTGTGAAGGAAAATATATAATCAACATTACCAAGTCAAAGTCTTCAACATAATTCTTTACATATCTTTTAAGTATAACTAGCAGCTTCATATGGAGTTACAGAAAGCCCTGTGATGTTTGTTTTTGTTCTTTTTGCTCTTTTGCCACTCTAACAGACCTATGCTGGTTCCATGGAGACATCTGGTATCTGACTACTGCCACAGTGTATTTCTGGGTCCAAGGCCATTGTGAGGCCAGGATATTTACCCAAACGTGACTGTTTAGACTTACCACCAACCCCTTTTTTCCACCCCCCCCCCCCCCCCCCCCACCCCCCCCCCCCCCCCCAAACACACAAAAACTCAATATATATTAATAAATTACAGTCCCCCTTACTCTTTTTATTTATCCCCCCCCTCTTCTTTTTTTTTTACTCATTTTTCCACTCTACTATTTTTTCTTTCCACCAGCCCCAAACCACTTTCTTCTTCCCTTCCACCTCTCAACCTCCCCTCCTCCCCCCCTCTTCCTTTCCCCCCTTTTCCCCAGCCCCCCCATCTCCTTTTCCTATTGTCCACAACGGCTTTATTATTAACCAATATGAGAAAAATATACAGAATGACATCTCCCATCATAGACTGCTGACAAACACTAAGTAAATTGACAGGTAATACTTTGGCAACTCAGTCAGGCATAATCTCAACATTATTTCTCTTGGTAATTTGCTCCTACAGAGAAAGTTCAGACAAGTTCAAACCTCCACCTCAATTCTTTGTATACACCTAGCCATGCATTTTTGGTTTATAAAAATATCTCACTTCTCCTATGCTCATGGCTAATTTCTCAAAACTGGGATAAGTGACAAAACCTATTATGGCAGAAGTAAACCTTATTTATTTAGACTATGGAATATTTGGGTTGGTGTTATTTATTCTTCTCATTTGGGATAACACATTCCCCTCTTGGCTCTTTACTTGGAGTTATGATATATGTCTTCATTTCTGTGTGTCTGTATCTTTTGTCATCTGCTTGGAGTAGGCTGGGTTAGTCTCTCATCACCTTTAATCATTGGACAATGTGGCACCAAGATAATCCTACAGTACTTCCTGACCATCAGCTTTAAACTTTCTTTCCTCTATTGTGGAAGAGCAATACAAATTCCTGATGGTTACCTTAATCAATCTCTCCTCCTTACGAGTACTTCCTTTTCATCCTGTTATATTAAGGACATTGGAAGCTCAAAGTGGCCTGGGAGAACTCTCAGATTCCACTTCAATGGAATATTTGTTGTATCTTCAGAAAAGAGTACTGACCTCACACCAACAGTCATGCTGGAACCAAAACTAACTTGGCTGTAAAAATTATTAATGTCATGGGACTAGGAACCAATCTCTTTTCACCACCAGGACACTGTGTTGACAGAGGGAGGCACTGTTCCATTTTCTAACACTTGGTGCCTGGACCCATGGATCTGTTCTGTGGATAAATCTGCCTTCTGGAGAATCCTGACACAGCCATCATGGCTGATGACGTCATTGGTTCTATAACTGTGTCTTCAAAAGTCCATTCTGAATTTCTGTCATAACAACTGCTTCAGGATGTTGGTGAACATTGTAAATCAGCAAACTACAACATATGTGAGGCAGTTGCAGCTCTCTGTGAATTTATTGTTGTGGACAGAAGGTATTCTGTGTGGAATACCATGATGGTTGAAAAAGGCATTTTGTTAGTCCTTGTGTGGTATGTTTGCAAACCATTGCATGCAAGAAAGGAAAATCTATAACTAGAAGAACATTTATTCCAGTGGTCTAATATACTCATCCTGTCACCCAGTTGTATGGTGATAAGCATGGAAATGATAATATCTTTTGGGCTCTATATTGCTCTCTGATGTTTTCAGATCTCGCATTCAGCAGGTGAGTCTCCATAAGTGGATGCCCATGTTATTGTACCCATAAATATTCACCATCTCAGCTAGGATGGCAACATTGGGCATGGACCCATCAAGCAATAACATGAATGACTTTGGAAAGAGGCTGACTGTCCACAGGTATCATTGATTCTGAAATCGTCTGCTGAAGTTAGCTTTCATGGGCATTTACATGGGATACAGGGATCTTCACATTTTTTTTTTATTTCTTTCCAGGTCTATTCAAATACTTCTTCATAGGTCTTCCCGGGTTTTCTTTGATTTTTCTTTCTTTTTTTCTTCCCTTTGCATTTTAATTATCTTTCCCAGACACTGTTCTCACCCCTAACTCTACACAGATATATGGTGACTTACTCCTGCTTCCCTTCAAAAAAGAACAGACCTTCTGGGGATATCAACTGAACACATCATATCAAGAGGAAATAGGATTTAGCATATACCCTTACATCAATGCTGGAAGAGCCAACCCAGAAGAAAGGCAAGTTTCCCAAGTCAGAAAAAAGTGTCACATTGCCACTGCTAGGAGTCCCACAATAAAACCACTACAAGTTAAATAAGCACAGCATGGGTCTGTCTGATATTTGACACCATTGCTGGGCCTCTGCTGGAGGAGAGAACCCCTAGAGAAATTGGACCACCCAGAGCTACAGATATCATCGAACTCATGACATACCTATGCCCACTGGGAGAGTAGCAGAAGAGAGAGAGAGAGAGAGAGAGAGAGAGAGAGAGAGAGACTCCACCTGCACCCTGTAAAAGAAGCAATGGGAAGACAGCAACAAAAGAAAACACTGAACAATAGAAAGACAAACATGACACCACTAGAATATAGGGACTCTACACAAACTAGACCTGAACACATAAAAGCAGAAAAAGCAGAATAAAAGGACTTAAAAATAATTTCATAAAAATGATAGAGGCCACCAAAGATGATGTGAGAAAATCCCTTAAAGAAATGGAAGAAAACAAAACAAAACAAAAAAAAAATGGAAGAAATAAACAAATCTCTTAAAGAAAGTAAGGAAAGCCAAGATAAAACAATTAAACAGGAGAAGGAAACAATTTAAGACTTGAAAATTAAACAGAGACAATAAAGAAAACACAAACTGAAGGAATACTGGAAATAGAAAACTGGGAAAACTATCGGGAACTACAGACACAATTATAACCAACAGAATACGGGAGATTGAAGAGAGAATCTCGGGCTCTGAAGATCAACAAGAGCAAATAGATTTATCGACCCAGGAAAATCATAAATCCAACAAATCCTTAACAGAAAACATCCAGAATATATGGAACACAGTTAAAAGGCCAAACTTAAGAATAATAGGCATAGAGGAAAGTGAAGAAGCCCAGCTCAAAAGTGCAGAAAATATTCAACAAAATTATTGAAAAAAATTTTCACAATCTGAAGAAGGACATGCCCATGAAAGTACAAGAAGCATATCGAACCCCAAATAGAATGAATAAAAGAAAGAAGTCCCCCGACACATAATATCCCAAACACCTAACATACAGAATAGAAAAAGCATATGAAGGGCAGTGAAGGAAGAAGGCCAGGTAACATATAAAGTCAGACCTATCAAAATTACACCTGATTCTCCCTGGACGCTCTCAAGGCCAGAAGATCCTGGATAGTTGCTCTACAAGTATTAGAGTGCACGGATGCGAGTATAGACTACTATACCCAGCAAAACTTTCAATCACTATAGACGGTGAATACAAGATATTTAATGACAAAGCCAGATTTTCACAATACTTATCTACAAATCCAGGCCCACAAAAAGTTTTGTAAAGCAAACTCCAAACCAAAAGAAGTTAACTATGCTCAAAAAGACAAAGGAAATAGATAATCACACTTCACCAGAACTCAAGGGTACAGTAGGGCAAATATATTTGCAATACCACTGCCATCAAATCAAAAACAAATAATCATTACCAATGAATAGTACTTACTCTCCCTCAACATTAATGGTCTTAACTCACCTATAAAGAGACACAGGCTGATACAAGAAACACATATAAGCTTTAAAGACAGACATTAACTCAGGGGAAAGGGTTGGGAAAAAAAAATCTTCCAAGAAACAAGCAGGTGTGGTAGATTTTAGAGAATGTTCCATGTGGAGCAGAGAAGAAGTTATATTATTTTTTGTTTGGATGGAATGTTCTGTAGATGTCTATTGATACATAACTTCCATTAGTTCTATTATTTCTTAAGTTTCTCACAGGAGATCTTGTCTATGGGTGAGAGTTGGGTGTTGAAGTCTCCCAATATAAGTGTGTGAGATTTTATGTGAGCTTTTAGGTTTAGTGGCATTTCTTTTTGAATGTGGGTGACTTTGTATTTGTGGCATAGATGTTCAGAATTGAGACTTTGTACAGATGGATTTCTACTGTGATGAATACCAAAGGACGATCTTCATCTCTTTTGATATTGGTTTCAAGTCAAGCTTGTTATATATTAGGACAACTACACCTACTTGCTTCTTGGGTCCATTTGAGTGGAAGTTCTTTTCCCAGCCCTTTACCCTGAGGGAATATCTGTCTTTGAAGCTTATATGTGTTTCTTGTATGCAGCAGCAGATTGACAAACATTTATCCAAACTAACCAAAAAGCAAAGAGAGAACATGCAATTTAACAAAATCAGAAATTTATCGGGAGACATAACAATGGACACTGAGGAAATCAGACAATATTCAGGTCATATTTTGAAAACCTGTACTCTACAAAATTTGAAAATTCAAAGGAAATGGACAGATTTCTGGATAACTATCACTTACCAAAATTAATTCAAGAACAGATAAGCAACTAAATAGACCTATAAATCCTAATGATTTATCATCAAAAATCTCCCAAACAAAAACAACAAAAAAAAAGCCCATGGCCATATGGCTTCAGTTCAGAATTTTGCCAGAAATTCAAAGAAGAGCTCATACCAATACTCCTCAAATTGTTCCACACAATAGAACCAGAAGGTTCATTAACAAACTCTTTGTAGGAGGTTAAATTACCATGGTAACCAAGCCACACAGACACATCTAAGAAAGAGAACTACACACCAATATCATTCATGAACATTCATGCAAAAATACTCAATAAAATACTGGCAAATCGAATTCAAGAAAACATCAGAGAAATCATCCACCATGACCAAGTAGGATTTGTCCCTGGGTTTCAGGGATGGTTCAACATTAGAAAATCTCTCAAGGTGATCCAACATATGAACAAACTGAAACAGAAAAACCGCATGATCCTGTCACTAGATGCTGAAAAATATCTTTGACAAAATTCAACATCTTTTCATAATAAAGGTCTTGGAGAAATCAGGGATAACATGAAAATACCTAAACATAATAAAATCAATATACAGTAAACCAACAGCCAACATCAAACTGAATGGAGAGAAGCTTAAGGTGATTACTCTAAAATCATGAAGACAAGGCTGTTCTCACTCTCCATATCTCTTATATATTTTACTTGGAGCTCTAACTATAGCAATAATGCATAAAAAGTAAATATAGGGGATACAAATTTGAAAGGAAGAAGTCAAACTATCTATATCTGCAGATGATATGATAGTTTACATAAGTGACCTCCCCCCAAAAAAACTCTATTAGGGAATTCTTACAGCTGATAAACACCTTCAACAAAGTACCAGGATACAAGATAAACTCAAAACAATCAGTAGCTCTATTATACAGGCAACAAAGATGCTGAGAAGGAAATCAGAGAAACATGACCCTTTAAAATAGCCACAAACAACATAAAGTATCTTGGAGTAATGCTTACCTAAAAAGTCAAATACCTATACAGCAAGAGCTTTGTGTTTTTAAATAAAGAAATTAAAGAAGATACAAGAAAATGGAATGATCTCCCAAGCTCTTGGATAGGTAGGATAAACATAGTAAAAATGGCAATCTTGCCAAAAGCAATGTACAGATTTAATGCAATCCCTATCAAAATCCCAGCAAAATACCTCACTGACCTTGAAAGGATAATACTAAACATTATATGGAAAAACAAAAGACCCAGGAGAGTCAAAAAATGCTGTTACATAAAGGAGCTGCAATATGCATCCCCATCCCCAACTTCAGGATTTATAATAGTCCTAAAAACAGCTTGATATTGGCACAAAATAGGTAGACCAATGGAATTGAATAAAAAACCCTGATATTAACCCACACACCTACAAATACTTGATTTTTGACAAAACAGATGATTGGGTAATTGAATAGCAGGATGGTTGGGGGCATGCAAGGAAGGTTGTAGAGAGAGAAAGAGAGGGAGGGAGAGGAATCATGGATATATATGTAAAATAAGAAAAACATAAGTAGATTTAAAACAAATAATCCCTGCATATGTATGTAGGACATAATATAGACCTATATTAGATCTGTGAATTCCTCTTTGGTCTCTGTGAGACTCTAGAGTCCTATTGAGTTGATTCTGTAGGCTCTGTTCTCCTTGTGTCTATGATCCCCTTGTCTCCTACATTCCTTCCTCTTTTTCTTCCCTGGGATTCTGAGCACTGCCTAATGCTAATCAGGGGATCTCAGTATCTGCTTCCATCAGCTGGTTGAGAGTGTGTATTGGGCTTAGCATCAATTTCTGAGGGGAGCAGGATTTCATTACTTGACATTTCATTGACTTTTGTATGTGTGACATGGAGGACTGTGCACAAATAACTAAGCAGATGTAGATAAACTAAAATTGGCTTCTTCAAACAGAAACACCTTTGGAATCGTAAAATGGTTAATAATTTTTATTTATAATATACTTAATTAAAATATTTTTTACAGATATGGAGGAGCCCATGCAGACAACAGGAGAACCTCATACTCTGTGGATATCCATTTGCAGGTGTTTGAATAGTCCTCTGTGTGTGGGGGGCTGAAAAAGGTCCTCTGCAAGAGCAACAATTCCTTTTGCCAACTGAATTTGAAGATAAATATGTCTTCTTTCTCGTCCATTTCTGTTGTAAAAAACCATTTATGCTTGTTTTCTCCCTTGATCTGAACCCTTGATCTACTTTTCAATCCAGACAGCTTTCTCTAGCATAATTCTATGGGGATGTGCTAAGGGCCAGCAACTAAACTAAATGATCTTAGCTATCAAGTCATGGGACAAAATTCAAACAAGTTGAGCAATAAGGTAAAGATGGGGTATTGTACACCCGAGACTTATTTTTCTCCATCCCACACCCCACCCTGAAATTCTCACTCACTTACTGTTCTGTTTAATCCAGAGGTTTCCCAGATTCACTTTAAATGCTCCACAGACACCATAGTCTACTCATGTGTTCTTGGTAACAACACTGACTACTACTCCTAGAAGAAAACTCTAGGCCATTGCTGACAGAAACCTAGGATCTCTTCAAGCGTTTGATGGGGAGTTTCAGGAAAGGACCCTATGTAAAAGTCAAACAGGGAAATGCTTCAGCCACCAAGTAGGGATATGAGCCTACCATTGTCTTCTAGAATGAAGTCTCAGAGACCGCTGAAGAATGAGCTGTAATGAAATCCAGTGTTTGAGTTTTCATCTGTCCTGCACTGTGAAGGTCATCCAAGAATAGAGTGTGGGTCATATTCTCCACAGAGAGGTCCCTGCACAGAGCATCCTTACACATGATTTTCAAATGTTCCAGGCCATACTTGTCAGCAGATTCCAGCACAGTCATCTGCCTTGGAGTTCTGGTGCTTTTCCTGTGTAAATGAAGCCCATCATTGTCTGGAAGACTTAAGGCTCCAAATCATGGAACTCAATGTGGATTGTTCTGTACTACTTCATGTCATGTTGAAACATACTCTGAAAGCTGGAGAGTGTACTGCTAAGATGGCCTTGTGAGCCCAGAACTCCTGGCCAGCTACCACCAATCTACAGTCTGTGAATAGATAATTCTACCACAGTTCTCCTAGTTCATCTGCCATCATGCACGTTGGAACCTCGATCACTGTCTTCCTGATCTGGTCACAGATGCTGAAGGATTCTTGGAACACTATCACCTTTCAGAAGAGTATGCGGTGATCTTCATGGAGAAGCAAATACTTATGATCCAAGAGGAATCTCAAAGGATGGATCTTTTGAGTTGCCATTTGTGTGGATATCATTCCAAGGAATATCTCTCCTTCAGAACTTAAGATGCAGAGCTAAAACTTTGCACAAATGTGACTCTTTGGAGAGCTGATCAACACTAGGTGAACTGACAAGGAATCTCGGCTTTCTTGGGCGACCCTTAATGTGTATACTCTCAAACACCATTAGTCATTGCCTCCTGTTGAAAGCTTTGTGTTCTTAGTGGGACCCTGCATTTCCTACAGGAAAAAAATGGAATTTGCTGATGGTCCATGTGTAGCAAAAATTCTGTATGTTGATTTGTGCAAAGTTCTAGCACTCAGCCATCCCCTCCAAGTACATTACTGCTAGTGGTAGTTTGAAGTACAAACTGGATCCAAAATGAAGAACTGGGGCTTATTTTTCCTCACCCAATGAACACAATAATAGACTTGAGTTAGAGTTTTATGTTATGTTTGCTACGTGTTACAACTTCTCTGAGGCTGCAACGTGGATATCTCTGAAAATTTCAATGTAGACTTCAAGATTATTTACAAAGAAGACAGTCAAGGCTACTGGGGACTGTTAGTTCATTCCATTTTCTATATTGAATATTACATCATTAGGTAACTAGTTTTGAGATGTTTTGAGTATTTTGGAATATTTTGTACACTCATGAGAAAAAAATGTTCTACTGGGGTCCTCTAGAGTAACAGAACATACAGAATGAATCCTTTCATATATCAGAAAGGGGGCTCATTAGAATGACTTATGGCTACAGTGCTGCTAATCCAACTGTGGCTAACTATGAAGGGAAAGTCCAAGAATACAGTATTTACTCAGTCCAGAAGTTTGGAGTTATCAGCTGGTCTTCAGTAGATTCTGGAATTCAAAGAAATATTCTCTCATGTCAGTGCTGGAATGGACTTACTGCAAGGTGAATGGAAGCAGGCAGACTACAACAGCTTTCTTGTTCTGAGTCCGTATATATGTTTCCAGGAGAAGATGTGTCCCAAATTTAGGTGTGTCTCCTAGACTCAAATCTTCACCCCTGTTGTTCCTGATCAGATGATTATGTCTTCTACCTCCAAAGTCTATATTTCAAATGGATCTACCTATTCCAATTTATGCAAAACATTTATCACAATGTTGCCCTCCAATGTAGGATTTTATTTAATCCCAGGTCTGTTCAAGTTGGGAACCAAGAATAACCATCCCAAGTGTACTTTGTTTCACTCCGTTAATCTTTCATAAATAAAGAAATGGTGGTCATGCCTATACAGTTGTAATTACTCTTCTCATTTTGATAATTTTTCCTACCACCATACAACTTTAATCCCAGCAGTTAGAAGGCAGAGGCAGGTAGATGTTTTTGAAATCCTGGCCAGCCTGATATACAGATATTGTTCAGGGACAGCCAGTGCTGTTACTGAGAAAAAAAACCTGTCTCTGAAAAACAATGTATTCTTCCCATAAACATGATCCAGTAAGTAGTCCTTGTTTCCCCCAGGGTTCTCAGTGTTGACAATATGGAGGTCAGGGTGAAAGATTTCCCTTGTGGTGTTTGGCATTAAGCAGAGCCAGCCAGGACCCTATGAAAATGTCTGTCTTCTTTCCTGCCATTTATTCCATGTATATTCACAGTCCCAGGGATGGCTCCACGAAATTTCCTTTGTGGTCTTCCCCCTCATTCTCAGTAATCCTTGTTGATACACACAAGGGTTTACTATGAGAAGATCCAAAATACTTCTCAATTGACTCCTGCTGACTGCCAAGATTCAATTTCTCATTTCCTCATGATTTTCATCCTGAACTTCCAGGATTACTCTGCTGGGCTTAACATTGTTAGAGCATTCTGGTATGCGAAGTGTGCAGAATATATTCAACAGTTAAAGAAGAGCATCTTCTAATGTGGAGTCAGGAAATTAAGAAGTAAAATTCCTTCAAATGAGTGATTTCTGGGATAGGGTACCCTCCATCCTGACCCTGAACCAACCTGGTGAAGAACCACCTATTCCACTAAGTGGCCACTTACATTAAATCCACCAAATAAACAAAAGAAAAAAATCAAACAGTCAAAATCAATTGGTTTCTTTACTGAACACTACTGAAAGATAAGTAGTTTTACATCCAGACTTACTAAACTTACAAGAGAACCAAAATGGAAATGGCAGAGCTGATTGAATCAATGATTTTATTTCCTTGTGGTCTGGGATTAGAGAGACTCTCCAAGACAAGAACAACTGGAGAGAGATGGCATGAATAAACCATTTTCCTCATCACACTGTAGAGTAGGATCCACCCTCAAGCACCTCCTCCAGAGGTTCTGTTGAATATAGTCTGTCTTTCATGGAAACATGAATCATCTCTCACATTTAAGGACCAGCAGAATAATCATGGCACTATTGAGGTTGAAGAGGACAGAATTCACCAGTGGAAGAGAGAGAATATGAACTACTGAGAGTCATTCTAAATGATTGCCATGAGAAGGGTTTAGGATAGTAATTCATCACACTATAGATGTGTCTTTGACACTGTTTCCAGGTACAATTTTGATAATAGAGAAAATGAAAGAATAATTAAAACACCAGTTTTGCACAATTTTAAAAAAATACTTTCACAGATACATGATCACCAAGAATAATATGTAAGTAATGAACAATATGTAATAATTAAAACAATGAATTAGCCCAATCAGAGCTATATTTCTCATCCTATGAACCCAGATTAAAATTGTGTCTTCTTTCCTCAAAATTTCTACTTCAAGTTAAGCATCAAGACTCACCTGGTTACATTTGTTTCTTAATTCCAGATCTTCCAACATCAGAAACCAACAAAGACACAGATATGTCACTATCTTCCCAGACTGATCAGCTAACAACTTGGTAATACAAGGACTATATTAGACCGCTTCCTCTGTGGAGGGGTCACCACTTTATCCTTACCAGTTATATTTCCTACATGTTATTATTTTACCAAAACTACATTGACAACCATAGTATTGTACACACAGTATGTCTTCTGATGAAGGAATTAAATTTACAGCCCAAGAATTACAGCAGAAGCCAGCAATCATGGAATCCACTGGTCTTTACATGTTCACCAAGTTTGTAAATGAAGTGGCATGATAGAAGTAATGGCATTTTGAACACACATTCACATTGCCAATTATGCAGCATCAGTATAGACTGCTGGAGCAGGATTTTCCACGATGGAGTATATGCTTTGAATCAGACAAATACATGATTTGGTTTTGGCATAGCCAAGATTCATGGTTCCAAGCACTAGATTTTAGAAAAGGGAATAGTTCCACTCACTATTGCACCTAGAGTTTCCCTGGGGATAAAGTTATTTTCTGTTCCCATGACCTGAAGTTGTGTTGGCCTGGCCATTTTGATTCTGGGGTGAAGATGCTGTGGGTGTATTAGTCCTGACTAGATCCACAACGAAATTCCATTGAACTGGAAGCTCAGGCTTCATCTAGGCCACTTAGGGCTTCCAAGGACTTTATGCCACCAGGATAATTAGGAAGTAACAATCTTAGGAGGGTTGAATGATCAATATAACCAAGAAGATACTGGAATGCTCTTCCACTATGGAGCTTATAAAGATTATGTTTGTTGGGTAAGAAGTCCTTTAGGGATTCTCACGTGCCATATTGTCCAATGATTAAAGATGATGCGAGGCTACAACAGTCTAATATATGTATATGAGAAAGCTAGAGATACACCAGGAATGAGGATGTATTTCACAACTTTAGGAAAAGAGCAAAATCAGTAGTACTCTTCATCTTGTGAAAGAGGAAAGACCACTGACCCAAATATTTTGAGTCAAATTATGTAAGTTTTATTTTCTGCCATAGTGAGTTTTCTCCCTAATCTGTGGTTTGAGAGAACAGCAAAGAATATAGGACAATTGGAGTTTTTAACTAAATAAAAGTTGTTTACCAAAGGGTTGTGATTATTCCAGGAGAAATTTGGTAATGTAGGAACTAGGCTGAACTCTCTTACCAGGAGCCAATGACAAACAGAAATACTGTTTGAGAGCATGCCTGACTGAGTAGATAGAAAAAAAAAAAGATTATCTGTGTGTCCATGCAGTGTTGCTGAGCTTTCCAAAGGGTTACATTTGGGCAAAGACTGGCTACAGTAGTGTCACAGAGACAGACACATACCTGGCACCCATCAGGAACCAGATGTCTCCATACACCTGGGTGGCAGCACATGTCTCTTAGAGTGGCAAGTCCCCTGTATGTAGATCAGAGTCTTCCATTTGATTCATGCCAATACCATGATCTGTTAGTACTTTTATTATATCTTTGATATACAATTCGAATTAGGAATGGTGTGACCTACAGAGGTTCTTTTCTTGTTCAAGAATGTTGTGTCTATCCAGGGCTGCTGTAGAAATATCATTTTAATGTATATTACTATTGTTTAGTTTGCATGTTTAATTTTGTGAAGCTGTGGTTTTTTGCCCATCTAAAACAAGCAGTGGTCTACTAAAGAGCTGAACAGCCAATAGTGAGGGAGGAGAGAAATAGGTCAGGTTGGCAGGCAGAGAGAATGAATATGTGAAAAAAAAAATCAGGAAAGGATAAGAACAGAATAAGGAAAGGTGGAAGCAAGGGGCCAACACTTCAGCCACCCAACAACCCAATCACTGTGCAAGACACATTGAAAGAGTGAAAATAAGATACATAGAAGTAAGAGAAAGATAAAAGTCTAGAGAGTAAAAGTAGATGGGAAAATTATGTCAAGAAAGGTTGTCTAGGAAGAAGCCGAGCTAAGGCTGGGCATTTAAAAGAAAGAATTACCAGACCCCCCCCCAAAAAAGAAAAATAGCAAACAGCCATAATATTAAAAAGAGTACAAACAAACAAGTAAGCAAGGAAGCAAACCAACAAACAAACAAAATACAGAGCTTTCTGTATTGAAGTTGAGAATGTACTTTAAAAGATACATAAATAATTGTGTTGAAATTTTGAAGAACAATGCTTTTAAGCTGTAGGTTGCTTTTTGAAAAATGACCATTTTATATGTTAATAATTTTTATCTTTGAGCATGGGAGATATTTAAATTTTCTGATATCTCCTTTAAGTTGTTCCTCAAAGAGTTTTTTATAACACAAGTATTTCACTTGTTTAGTTAGTTACCCCAAAATATTTTCTATTGTGGAGACTATTGTCAATGTTATTTTTCTCTGATTTCTTTCTCAGTCTTTCTCTCATTTATGTATAGGAGGATTTCTGATTATTGTGAGTCTGGTGTTTATTATTATTTTGTTACTGAAAATAGATTCTTCTTTCAGGTAGTATATCCTAGCCAGAGTTTTCACTCCTTAAATTTTTGTCAAGCTAATTTTCTGAAAGTGTTTCTTTGCTATAGGGATGTCCCTGTTGAATTATTTATGGAACGTTTGTATATTAAGATATCTGTACAGGTAAAGAATCTTTCCTCCTCATTTCCAATTAGTACCACTTTTATTGTCAGCTGCATTATTGATTTACTTAAGTCAAGAATTATTGTAGTGAATAGATATGGACAAATTGAAAACCTTTGTCTCCATTTATGTTAATGTTGACTACGAACTTGCTTAAAACTGCCATTATTATATTTCGATATGCCTGTCTCTCCCTGCTTTTATCATGAAGGAGTAATTTATTTTGAAAAGTGCTTTTCCTGCATTTAGTGATTTGACACATTTTATTGATTTTTGTATATGAGGCCATCCCAGTGTTTCTGGTACAAAAGTCTAGTTCATCAGAGTAAAGTATCTTTGAATGTCTTGGGATTCAGTTTGCAATAACTTCACACTTATTCTTGAATCTGTGTTCATAAAGTTTTTTTCCTGTGCTTAACATATCAGTGTAAATTTATACTCATAAAACAAATTAGGTAATGATCCTATGATTCTATTTGCTCAAAAAATTTGAGGAGGACGCACATTAACTACTCTTTGAATGGTCAGTAAATTTCTTTGCAGAAACTATCTCATACAGATTTTGTTGTTGTTGATTTTTGGGTGTACTTTTATTTTTTATGCTGGATTTAAGCCTGTTTAAAATACATATCTGGCCTTGGCTTCATTTTACTAACTAAGCGCTCTTGTTCTCTGATTTTGTTTATCTTGGTGGCCTTTTATTGTAATGAGTATGTAGTGTCATTACATTTCTGTTGGATAGCTTTTGTCTGTAGTCTATTTTGATAGATAGAAAAAACAAGTACACCAGATTACTTCTTAGACACATTTGCTTGGACTATATGTTTCCAATTCTTTATTGTCAGGGAATTTCTACACATTTTTGTTAAGGTGGTTTTATTGCTGTAGTAGAAAGCAGAAAGGAATCTGTTTTCACATCCACAGAGTTAGTCTGTGAATTTATACTGGGGAATCAAGACAACAGATGATGAGAGATACCAATGGTGATTGATTCCTAATATTTGGTTATTGTTATTGTTTTGCTGCTGCTGGTGGTATGGTGTGTGTGTGTGTGTGTGTGTGTGTGTGTGTGTTTCCCTACTTGTGCCATTACTGCTCTCAAATTATTTAGTCCATGTATTATTCTTGGTTGTAGTAAATCTCCTTAGGTTGGAGTTTTCCTTCTACCAATTTCTGTAGGATTGGGTTTGTACAAAAATATTGCTTAAATGTGCCTTTTTGAAGAATGTTTTAGTATTCTCCTCTATGGTGAATTAAAGAATTTTTGGGTGTAGTACTCCAGGTCTGCATGTGTGTTCTCTTAGAGTCTACTGCACATCTCTATAGGCTCTTTTGGTTTCAAAGTATCCTCAACACCTGAGATTATCAGGCTAGCCCCACAATACTTTTTGCAGTTTCCACTGTGATACCAGAGATAAGACTTTGAGACACTAGGGTCCTCCGAGCACATCAGAAACAAAAGTATGGTGTTCAGTGAACTCTAGGCCTGACACTATCTGAGTTCCATTTTCCCAAGATTACCTCTGATCAGTTTCTGCCTAATTCTTTAAAGGAATGTGATACCTTTCACCTCCTGGTCTGTCTCCTCTGCATGAGAAATCAGACTAAAACATTTGATAAGTAAATATGTTCCCCAGTAGTGTATAACTCTGATGATGTAATAAGCTAATCAAGCCAAATTAAACTTCATGTTTTAATCTGAGTGTGTATTCTGGGGTAGTCAAAGGAAGGAGGGGGAAGTCATGGGGCTTATCCCAAGGAGGGACTCATAAATGCCCTTTGGAGGAGGAGTTTCTGTTTGATAGGCTTTCTCAGGGGTAGGATGTGGAGAGAGTGAGAGCTGGGTAAGACTTGTGGCTTCTACTTAAGCATCTCAGACACTTTGGGTATGCAGGCACCAATTCAAGTATGCCTAATTATTGTTCCTGTGGGACAATGTGTGGAGAGGGATTTGGGAATCATGAGTCTGTGGGCTCATGGTCAGAGGGAGGTATGTGGGAAGAAGCATTTGGTTAGCTGCTCTCCTGGAAACCTCAGCATCTGTTTTTCAGGGAGAGGAAGAGAGAAGTTTATAGGAGGAAAAACAGTTCATTCACCTATGAATACGTCTAGTCAAGGAGAAAGTGATGACTGCCCAAAAGGAGGAAATGTAATGCACCCTGGATATTCAAAGAGATAAGAGTGAATGAGGAAGATATGGGAGCAGATATGCCCTTCATTAGGGTATCTTGAAATCCAGGTCTCAGTTGTTGTATAGGTTCCCACTTGAGCCTAAAGCTTGTGTTGATGGGACACCAAAATGAGGGATGATGTGTTTCAGGAGTAGATAAGACATGACAACTGCTGTTTCTCTGGAGATGGAAAATTACTCTCTAACCATCCTGTAAATTGACAGATACAGGAGTGAGCAAGTGTGTGAATTCAACCTGCCAAATGTCACCCAGTTGATTTCCTTGAAGATAGTATAGTGGCTGGCATATCTGGAGGGTCCCCTGCAGGTTGGGCTTAACACACTTTTCTCATGAAAATTCATGAAAGTGGAAAATTATTTGAGTAGATTTTTACCTCGTATCTTAGCAAAAGTCTATGGATTTGGGTTAAAAGGCATGATCCTTTTTCCCAAGGCCTGATTATTTCCTAATGTAATGCAACTTTATGTCTATACTTGCAAGAGCACCATAGAAAATTGACTGAATTGAAGAAGTTGAATGATTGAAGCAATAGGTGACAATTGAACACACTTGCAGGCATTCACCATTTGTAATGCTTATCTGTCTCAAATAGCTGGGACCAGTAATATCCACCGAAATTTAAGGTCTCCTGAAAACTCTTCATAGTCAGTGCTCTATGAATTCATCAAAAGTGCATTCATCAATGCTAAAATTCTGAACATCTGAAGCTAATCTGAAACCTATTAATCCTGTATTATGAAGCATATGAATGAGGCAAACTTGTCTCTGTCTTTAACAGAAAACTAAATGGAGGAACTAATTAGCTACTAAGGTAGTTGTATCCTTGTGTGTTTCAGAGAAAGCTGTTACCAGGCGTGGCTATCAGAATCTGAAGGGTGACGTTATTCTGTAAATATTTTTCTCATACTTGTTAATGAATAAATCACTGTTGGCCAATGGGAAAGCAAAATAGGCGGACTAGGAGACAAGGAGGATTCGAAGAAGTAGGAGGGAGGAGTCAGAATGTAGAGACTGGAGAGAGCAGAACGCCAGCCCCACTCTCTGGTAAGATGAGACCACGTGGAAACACATAGATTATTTGAAATGGGTAAATACTTAAGACAGAGCTAGCCGATAAGAAACTAGTACTTGGCCAACAGAATTGTATCAAATATAGAGTGGGTGTGTGTTAATTGGGGCTGGTGCGGCGGTGGGACCAGCAGGGAAAACTATTTGTAATGAGTATCCGAGTCATAAAACACCACAAATTCTGAGAAGGATAAATACAAGCAGAATTGAGACAGCTTTCCAGCTACCTGGGGCAGATATCCCAGATTTCACTGCAGTCCTTGAGAGATAGAAGTCCCAGTCTTTAGCTGCTGAGCCCAGAAGATCTGACAGACTTTCCTGTGGGGTAGGAATTTGGGGAGAGTAACCTCTTCTTGGCAAAGCAAATTAGTCAACCCCCAGTGTTCTGCCCATTCAAATTCTGGTCAGCATCTTGGCAACAGCTAAAGAGCAAAGATGTTTTTCAATCCCTGTCTGTCTTTGATACATTTTACCAAGCTCTAAGTGGAAGATCTTTTGTGGCCATTCATCCTCTTTGGAGGAAGTGAAGATGCTGTCAGGAACTGGCCTGTCTCTATCACATAAAGCTATTTTTATTATGAAAATGCCATGTTCTCAGATCTATAGACCATTTGCAGATTATGGGCACAAAACCTGTTAGGTATATCTACATTAGACAAATGATGTTTAGGCTAAATGTAAGCTAAATCTGAACAAATAAAAAAATCATTTATGATGTAATTGACAGTTAACTTTTATGTCCTAGTTGTTTACCACATTCACCAAACCTTACCAATGTTAGTAAAAGCAAGAAGGTTAGACATATTCTAAATTGGTCTTTATTAACATGAATACAGTCTCGGTAAGCAAAAAAAAAAAAAACCCTTTCCACAGACTATCATCATAATCATTGGAAGCCAAAACCAAGTATTCACATTTTAGACAATTTACCTCAATAAGCCAGTATTGTTTTAAATCTCATGTTTCATAAACCTTGTTTTTAGGACAAGAATTATCATACAGAAATCTATCCTAATATAAAATATATTGACAACCAAAGTTCTCCTTGGTTGGACAAGACCATGTGGCCAGTTTTATCAAAGATGGTGGTGAAATCATAAGATATCTCTCTCTTCCACCTGTTTGTACTTAAATAAAATGACATGAGACCTTGTTTTATTTTCCAGAACAGGTACATTCTGGAATGAAAATGTAAATTACCTTTTTGATAACACCAATGACAGGAAGACAGAACAAGTACATTTATGCATTAGAAACCAGTCACAAACAAGGATTCAGTGGCTGCACACACACACACACACACACACACACACACACACACGCACAAACACGCTCGCACGCGTGCGCGCGTGCACACACACACACACACACATATATCTTTTCATACTCATGAAATAGTCAGAAATTTATAACAGAAAGATGAACAAAACGTTTCCAAAAAAACTGTCAGATGAGCAACTTCAAATCCTCAATTAAGGGTTAACAGCACAGAGTTTCAGCATGCGAAGTACTTTTCCTAATGGGCCTGGAGCTTCAGGGAGCCACAGGCTTGTAGGAACATCTCAACCACCGAAGCCTAGAGGACAGCAATCTATGGATGGGCAGGTAAGGATTCAGGTATTTTACTGGCCTGGCTCCGTGTCATCTGGCAGCATGCACTCAGGCAGTAATATGGACAGCCCAGGGTCCTGTGAATGCTATACCACTGATTAGTCAGCACCCAGGTACAAAGGTTTGTTTAAGAGACAAACTCTGCCTGCTTCCTCTCTCTCTCTCTCTCTTTCATCAACTCTCTGAGGGGGCAGACAGATCCCTGTCCTGTTTCTACCCCATTTCTCTCTGTTTTTCTTTCTCTTCTTTCTTTCTATCTTCTCTTCTCTCTCCCCACACTTTTCTCGTAAGATTTCCTTCCGATGTAATTTCTGCCTAATTGGGTGTTTGTCACCCCATGCAGTCACCCTCCCACCATATTATAATGTGGAGAGGAGTACTCAGTACCAGCACATGATGACAACTGAGCAAGATGGAACAGATGGGGGAGGATATTGGAAAAAGACATTTAAAGAGAGATGAAGATGCAGCCGAATTTATTGAAGGAGAAATGATTTGTTAAGGGTGTAAGAGGCAGGTAGAATTTTAGCCAGGCTCAGGGTAGGGAGGGAGATCAGAGGATGGAACCTATGGGAACAGTTGGCAGAGGGGCAGGTGAATGAGCCTTGTAATGGGCATGTTAAGGTTGTAGCTATCAAGAGGGAAGAATTTCACCACAGTGCTGGGGACAGAAGAGAGGACCCAGGCTCAAAAGAGGAATTGTGTGTGACATGGAGGTGGAAACAGCAGTGGGAGGGAGGGGGCAAACAGAGAAGGAACAAACAGAAGAACAAGACTTTTACACAGTAGTTCCGTGTAGAAGAGCAGTCAGGAACACAGAGAAGGGAAGGATTGCAGGAGGAATTCCATCCAGATCCCATGCTTGAGAAGCAAAGGCACAGTGTGAGTGGCCATCCTTCAGCATGTCCTCTCAAAGTGTGCCATTGGGACAGCTATTGAGCAAAGGAATGAAAATTCCAGAAGAAAGAGAAGTTGGGGAGGGGTAGCACATGGCTAAAAATGAAGGAGTTAGGAATGTTCTCCTCATGAACGCTCAAGTGGCATTTGCATAAATTTTGCAGAATACAACCCAAGGGAGTCTGTGGACAGAACTTGAACTCCGGAAATACACATTTACCAGCCTTTTGCTTGGGGCAGGATGCAACAAAACAAAACAAACAAACAAACAAAAAATGAAAACAAAAAAAACCTGGCAGGTTCTGTAAGTCTGTGGACAATAAGACTGTGGATATGTCACTGTGTTCTGGAAGTCATGAGAGTAGAGTCTCAAAGGCTCAGGAGGAATCTGTATCACTTGTAAGCATTTCAGTTTGGAACTGGGTGTTTTACCAAGCAAAAGACAGTCCTCTACTGTAGGAGAGTAGTGGAAAGGGAGAGAGAGCTTTTTCCCACCTACACACCATGTGGTCACTGAAGGAATTACCACATGTTGGCCAATATACCAGATGAGAAGAAAAAAAAATTCCTTTGGTAGTTGATAACTCCATCAATGCAAAAAGATAAACAAGCCAAATGAAGAAATGAAGTCCAGGTTTTAATCTCAGTAAAGCATTTGAGGTAGTCTCAGGAAATAGGAATTTATGACGCTGCTCCAGAAGAGGTGCCCTTGAATACACTCTCAAGGAGTAGCCTCTGCTAGGTGGGCTTTATCTCGAGCAGTGTCTGGGGAGAACAATGGGGCCAAGGTGGTTTTTCCCCCTTAACGACATTCTGTTTGGACACATAGGTGAATGTGGCCATGGCCAGCCGCTTCATAGTTCAGAATATGTGTGAGATGTCACCAGATTCTATGTTGAAAGTACCACTCAGGCTGCAATTTTATATCTCCTACATACCACCAAATGCTTAAACTAAACAAGGGGCTAATCTATTCATATCCACAGTGATGAGTAAACTGTAAATGTTCTAACTACACTGTTTGGCTGCCATAGTTGTGTTTCTGGATAACTCTCTTACTTATATAATTATGTCAACCCAGAATACCAGAGTATGACATCTGTGATTAAAGGTCACTCAGAAAGCCTCCATGGTACACTGGGTTACTAAACATGCAGTGTAATTGTCAGCCTACCAAGACAGAGTTTCTAGTGGCTTAAAACCATGTTCAATCAGTCTTCTCTGGCAACCCTTTATTTTTTGAAGGTTTCACTGAGATCACAGAGACAAGAAATGGATAAAATCTGTATTCAGAGCCCCTAAGTGTGGAGATTTGTGTGGAAAACTAGAAAATCCTTTGGTGTGCTCGTCCTGAGTTCCAGGATCCTAAACCCCCTTCAATCAATTCTGCATTACACTTCACAGGATTCTGACAATTCCACACAGAAAACAAACAGAATTGAAAGTCCCTAGGCCTCTCAAGTCTGGATGAAAGTTTAATTAAGGCACTCTCTGTGTAGACACATAGGAATGCTGTGTCATGGGGCTGATATCCATGGTATAGATGGTGTGTAAAACTTCACTGGGATTCCCCTGCCTGTTCAGGTGTATAACTATGTGTTGCGCAGTCCTGTGGTATTCTCTCTCTCTCTCTCTCTCTCTCTCTCTCTCTCTCTCTCTCTCTGTGTGTGTGTGTGTGTGTGTGTGTGTGTATAGATATGAATACTTTGTTTTCGAGTGGATTTTCATTTATTGATACAAAGTTGAGTTCAATTTTTTGATATGTATATTTCCCTTCTTGTTCAGGTATTTTGTTTATATAGCTCATTTAGAAATTTATTGTATAATGTACTCCAGATTATAGATAATTATGTATGCTAGTCAAAGCTAGAGTTGTTAGGTAGTTTTCTCAAGAAACACAGAGTTGTATTTGAGATAGATAGTCATTCTTCAAACCTTTCAAAGACATACAGAATATGGCATTTAAAATGGTTTAGGGTTTTTTTTTTTTTTTTTGACAGTGAGACATAAATGCTCCTGGTAACACCACCTGCATCAGAAAGAAAGATGGGCATGAAAGAAATGAATTATGAAGTTTACTTCCAATATGGCAAGACTAGCCATTTGGACAAGATATTGCTCTTGCCTGGACTGTTTGGCTTTATGCTGTATAAACTGGACATGCAGGAACCACATAAAGTGACTACTGATACAAGATGGACATTCCTACAGAGTTTGCTGCTTTTCTGAAGAGTCTGCCAGACACACTATGGCCTATGGGCTGAAGATGAAAATTTACAGAAGAACTTCTGGTGACTGACCATGCAGCAAGTTGTCTCTGTCATTTCTAGAGTTTATATATTATCTTTCTGTGGTCTTCAATGGAGTTGAAGACAAATGATTATGGTTATAGTTTTCCTTATTTAGGATTAAAGATAAGGTACAAATAAGACTTTAGACTCACAAAGATAAGATAGATGATAAAATACATCTTTAAATCTTACTAAATGTTAATAGACTAAATATTGTTAACTTTGATTCTTATTTGATAACTGTTCTGTAATATATTTTGCTATGTTAAGGTAAAAACCCTTCTTTTCATTTAGACAGAAAAGAGGAGATGATGGGAGAGTCATTCTGTAAATATGTTTGTCATACTGGTTATGAATAAAACACTGTTGGCCCTATTGGCCAAGCAAAATAGGGGGGACTAGGAGACAAGGAGGATTTGAGGGCATAGTAGGGAGGAGTCAGTTTGGGGAGATTGGAGAGAGCAGAATGCCAGTCCCGCTCTCCGGTAAGATGAGACCACATGGATATACTTCAATTAAAGAAATGGGTTAATAATAAGAAATAAGTAACTGGCCAACAGCATTATACCTAATAACGTGTATCTGTTTGTTATTTGGGGCTGGCATGGCAGTTGGACTAAGCGGTGGCGGGAAAATCCTTACTCCTAACAACCACCAAAGGGGAAAATGAAAACCTTAACTTGTGTCACTCTATTAATGAGGAACTGTGTGATTTAAGCCTAACTTTTCTGCTGCAGAATTTTGCAATTACTGTATGACAAGTCACACCTGCCTTCCAGGAGCTGAGCCATTGAAGGATCAACCCACAATTTAAAGCAATTTTTTTTTTTACAAACATTGAGCCTTGGAATAATCACTGACAACCCATTCAAATTACTGCTCTTAGGAGGGGGCACCTACCACCCTGACCCTGAACTTGCCTGTTCCAGAGTCACCCATGCTACTAATTAGAAATCTACAGAAAGTCTGCAGGGTTAATCAATAATCAAGGGATCAAAACCAATTGATTGATTTATCATATAGTGACACTTGTTACATTGTTGGATTCACTCATACAGGAGAACCAGACAAGGAAAGGCTGAGCTGATCCAATGAACTCATTTCCCTGTCGTCTAGGCTTGGAGCCTCTCTCTAAGTCAGGACTAACTGGAAACACATGACATGTACAAAGCAATTGCTCGTCATACTACATAGGGGAATCCATCCCATACAATCCATCCCTCCCTCTACTATTTCTGTTGAATGCAGTTATGTGGAACAAGAAAATCTCTCATTTTGAGGACTAGCAAAATAATCATGGCAGTTCTGCTTAAAGTTTTTTTTTATTTAATTTTATATAACAAAGTCCAATTTAATGAAAACAAACATTTATACACAATATTTGGGAATTTGGGTGTAGTTCTTTCCAAACTACTTCCTGCTGGTAAGGGGCACTGTATTGGGGGATTTGAAGAAGATTCAGATATCCTATCTGTAGTCTGTAGGGCTGTTTTGTCCAGCTGTTTTGAATGTAGGATCAGCTTGTACTCTATTTCAGGCGGTCTGGTGTGATCAAACCACATTAGTCTGGAAGGAATCCACATCTTTTCATTTTCTGTCGAAACAAAAATAGGAATCCTTTTCCCCAGTAACTTGTTCTTCAAGTTAAATTTTGGAGTCAAAGCATTATTTTTAATTTATTATTTTACATGTCGATCCCAGTTCCCTCTCCCTCCCTCACTCCCTCCCTCCCCCCTTCCCTCCCTTTTACCCTCTCTGCTCTCTCACATGCACTCTAAACACCCTCCCATCCCATCCCCCCACCACAATTCCATATGTAGGGGAATGCCATCCAGTTGGGGTCATGTAGATCTGACAGGTCCTGTGAAGTAGGGACTAGGGCTTCTCTCCTGTCTCTGGAATAAGGCAGTTATCCCTCCATGGGGGATTTGTTTGCAAAGTCCTTTTGTGCACCAGGGATACATCCTGGCTCCACTGTCTGAGGTCTCTCAGACTGCTCAGACCTTCTGGTTGAGACCCATATTCAGGGGGGCCCGAGGCAGTCCCATGCTGGCTTCCCAGCTCTCAGTCTAGTGGCCCTTAGCTCCTCCTTGTTCAGGTAATCTGTCTCTATGTGCTTCTGCCGCATGGTATTGTCCTCTCCATCTGCTTCTGGGTTCTAGTTCGACTCAGTGTTTATGTATGGGTGGGTGTTTGCTCCTATTTTCAACAGGCATTAGTTGAAGGCTCCATGGAGAAGTTAGTTGTTGATCTCACTCTCTGTGAAGGGCATTTATGATAGCCTTTCCACGGAAGCTGAGACTGTTAGTTGGGAGCAGTCTTGTAGTTCTCTCGACCTTTCTTTGTGTTCAACTTTATCTTCAAACCAATATTGGCTCCCTCTTTTATGTTCTCTCTCTCTGTCTCTGTCTCTGTCTCTCTCTCTCTTTCCTATCTTCCATTCCTTACCAGGCTCAATCTTCCTGGTCGCACATGCCTTCTTCTCCTCCCCCTCATTTTCTCCTACTTCTCTCTCAATTCGCTGTACTCCCCCACTTCACCTGAGCTCTGGGGGACTTGTCCCTTCCCAGTTCTGTGAGGGACTTTATATGAATCTCTTAGAATACACCTTGTATTCTAGTTTCTCTGGTGATGTGAATTATAGGCTGGTGATCATTTGATCTAGTTCTAAAATCCATATATGAGTGAGTACATACTGTGTTCCTCTTTTTGTGACTGGGTTACCTCATTCAGGATGGTTTCTTCAAGTGCCATCCACTTGCCTGTGAATTTCAAGATACCATTATTTTTTCTGCAGAGTAGTATTCCATTGTGTAGATGTGCCACATGTTCTTTAACCATTCTTCAATTGAGGGGCATCTAGATTGCTTCCAGGTTCTTGCTATTACAAATAGTGCTGCTGCTATGAATATAGTTGAACAGATGTCTTTGTTGCATGGATGTGAATCCTTTGGGTATATGCCTAAGAGGGGGATTGCCGGGTCCTTTGGTAAACTAATTCCCATTTTCATGAGGAACCGCCATACTGACCTCCAAAATGGCTGTATGAGTATGCACTCCCACCAGCAGTGGAGGAGTGTTCCAATTTTTCCACATCCTCTCCAACATAAGCCATCACTGGACTTGAGTTTTGTGCATGGCCACAGACATGGGTCTATCTGCAGTCTTCTACACACCCTCATCCAATTGTGCCAGCACCATTTGTTGAAGATGCTGTCCTTGCCCCATTGTATAATTTTAGCTGTTTTGTCGAAAATCAGGTGTTCATAGGTGCGTGGATTAATATCAGGATTTTCAATTCGATTCCATTGGTCTACTTGTCTATTTTTATGCCAATACCAGGCTGTTTTCAGAACTATAGCTCTGTAGTTGAGCTTAAATTCAGGAATGGTGATGCCTCCTGATGTTCTTTTATTGTATAAGGTTGTTTTGGCTATCCTGGGTATTTTGTTTTTCCATATAAAGTTGATTATTGTCCTTTCAAGGTCTGTGAAGAATTGTGGTGGGATTTAAACGGGGATTGCAGTGAATCTGTAGATTGTTTTGGTAAGATTGCCATTTCTACTATGTTTATCCTGCCTAAGCAAGAGCATGGGAGATCTTTCCATTTCTGGTATATTCTTTAATTTCTTTCTTTAGAGTCTTAAAGTTCTTATAATATAGGTCTTTTACTTGTTTGGTAAGCATTACACCAAGATACTTTATGTTGCTTGTGGCTATTGTAAAGGGTGATGTTTCTCTGATTTCTTTCTCTGCCTCTTTGTCGTCTGAAAAAAATAGGGGTACTGATTTTTTTGAGTTTATCTTGTATCCTGCTAGTTTGCTGAAGGTGTTTATCAGCTGTAGGAGTTCCCTGGTAGAGTTTATTGGGTCGCTTATGTAAACTATCATATCATCTGCAAATAGAGACAGTTTGACTTCTTCCTTTCCAATTTGGATGCCCTTGATCTCCTTTTGTTGTCTTATAGCATTAGCTATAAATTCTAGTACGATATTGAAGAGATATGGAGAGAGAGGACAGCCTTGTCTTGTTCCTGATTTTAGAGGAATTGGCTTAAGTTTCTCTCCATTCAGTTTGATGTTGGCAGTTGGTTTGCTGTATAATGCTCTTATTATGTTTAGGTATGTTCCTGTCATCGCTGACCTCTCTAATACCTTTATCATGAAAGGGTGTTGAATTTTGTCGAAGGCTTTTTCCGAATCTAGGGAGATAATCAAATGATTTTTCTTTTTCAATTTGATTATATGGTGGATCACGTTGAAAATTTTCATATGTTAAACCATCCCTGCAATCCAGGGATGAAGCCTGCTTGATCATGGTGGATGATTTCTCTGATGTATTCTTGAATTCGGTTTGCCAGTATTTTATTGAGTATTTTGGCATCGATGTTCATCAGGGATATTGGTCTGTAGTTTTCTTTCTTAGTTGTGTCTTTGTGAGGTTTGGGTATCAAAGTTATTGTGGCCTCATAAAATGAGTTTGGCAATAAACCTTCTGTTTCTATCTTGTGGAACAGTTTGAGGAATAGTGGTATTAGTTCTTTCTTGAATGTCTGGTAGAATTCTGCACTGAATCCATCTGGCCCTGGACTTTTTTTGGTTGGAAGGCTTTTGATGACTGCTTCTATTTCATTGCGGTTTATAGGTCTATTTAAGTTGTTTGTCTGTTCTTGTTTTAATTTTGGAAGTGATACTTATCCAGAATCTTGTCCATTTCCTTTGAATTTTCAATTTTTGTGGAATACAGATTTTCAAAGTATGACCTGAAAATCGTCTGGATGTCCTCTGGGTCTGTTGTTATGTTCCCCTTTTTGTTTCTGATTTTGTTAATTTGCATGTTCTGTCTCTGCTTTTTCGTTAATTTTGATAAAGGTTTGTCTATCTTGTTGATTTTCTCAAAAAACCAACTCTTTCTTGCATTGATTTTTTGTATTGTTTTCCTGGTTTACATTTTATTGTTTTCAGCCCTCAAGTTGATTATTTCCTGGTGTCTACTCCTGTGGGGTGAACTCGATTCTCTTTGTTCTAAGGTTTTCAGTTGGGCTGTTAATTCTTTTATGTGACTATCCTCTGTTTTCTTCATATGGGCACTTAGTGCAATGAACTTCCCTCGTAGCACTGCTTTCAAGGTGTCCCATAAGTTTGGGTATGTTGTATCCTCATTCTCGTTGAATATTAGGAAGTCTTTAATTTCTTTCTTTATTTCTTCTTTGACCCATGAGTTTTGCAATTGCATATTGTTAAGTTTCCACGAGTTTGCAGGTTTTCTGCTAATTGTGTTATTGTTGAATTCCAATTTTAAAGCATGGTGGTCCGATAAGATACAGGGGACTATTCCTATTCTCTTGTATCTGTTGAGGTTTGTTATGTCTCCTAGTACGTGGTCGATTTTAGAGAAGGTTCCATGTAGAGCAGAGAAGGAGGTATATTCTTTTGTCTTTGGATGGAATGTTCTATAGATGTCTGTTAACCCTAGTTGAGACATAACTTCTGTTAATTCTTTTGTTTCTTTGTTGAGTTTCTGATTTGTGGTCCTGTCTAGTGTTGAGAGTTCTGTATTGTAATCTCCCCCTATAAGTGTGTGAGGTTTTATATGAGCTTTGAGTTTTAGTAGTGTTTCTTTTACGAATGTGGGTGACTTTGTATTATGGGCATAGACGTTCAGAATTGAGACTTTGTGTTGATGGATTTCTCCTGAGATGAATATGAAATTACTGTCTTCATCTCTTTAGACTAATTTTGGTTTGAAGTCTAACTTTTTAGATATTAGGATAGCTACGCCTGCTTGCTTCTTATTTCCATTTGATTGGAAAATCTTTTCCCAACCCTTAACCCTGAGGTAATATCTATCTTTGGAGCTACGATGTGTTTCTTGTGTTCAGCAGAAGGATGGATTCTGTCTTTGTATCCATTCTGTTAGCCTGTGTCTTTTTATAGGTGAGTTAAGACCATTAATGTTGAGGGTGAGTAAGGTCCATTGATTTTTGATGCTTGTTTGATTTAGGTTTGTTGTTGGCAGTGGTATTGTGAATATATTTGTTCTGATTCACCCTAGGTTTCTGGTGTAGTTGGATTATCTGTTGCCTACATTTTTGTGGGCGTTGTTACCTTCCTTGGGTTGGAGTTTTCCTTCCAATACTTTCTGTAGGGCTGGATTTGTAGATACATATTGGGAAAATCTGGTTTTGTTATTAAATATCTTGTTCTCTCCATCTATATTGATTGAGAGTTTTGCTGAATATAGTAGCATAGGCTGGCATCCGTGTTCTCTTAATACTTTTAGAACATCTATCCAGGACCTTCTAGCCTTGAGGGTTTCCATGAAGAAGTCAGGTGTAATTTTGATAGTTCTGCCTTTATATGTTACCTGTCCTTTTTCCTTTGCTGCTCTTAATAGTCGTTTTTTATTCTGTATGCTAGGTGTTTTGATTATTATATGTCGAGGGTTCTTTTTTCTTTGGTCCAGCCTATTTGGGGTTCGGTATACTTCTTGTACTTTCATGGGTATGTCCTTCTTCAGATATGGAAAGATTTCCTCGATGATTTTGTTGAATATGTTTTCAGCACCTTTGAGCTGGGCTTCCTTACCTTCCTCTATGCCTATTATTCTTAGGCTTGGCCTTTTCATGGTGTCCCACATTTCCTGGATGTTTTGTGTTAAGGATTTGTTGGATTTATGATTTTCTTTGGTCGATGAATCTATTTCTTCTAGTTTATCTTCTGCGCCTGAGATTCTCTCTTCCATGTCTTGAATTCTATTGGTTATGCTTCTGTCCGTGGTTTCCGATTTTTTGCCCAGCTTTTCAATTTCCAGCCTTCCTTCCGTTTGTTTTGCCTTTATTTTCTCTATTTCAGTTTTCAAGTCTTGAACCGTTTCCTTCACCTGGTTAATTGTTTTTTCTTGGCTTTCTGTACTTTCCTTAAGGAATTTGTTCATTTTTTACACTTTTTTGTTTGTTTTTTCCTCCATTTCTTTAAGGGATTTTCTCACATCTTCTTTGAGAAAATTTTTATGATGGTGATTTTTAAGTCGTACCCTTCTGCTTCCTCTGTTTTGTTGTTGTGTTCCATTCTAGTTGGTGTAGATTCCCTAGATTCTGGTGGTGTCATGTTTGTCTTTCTGTTGTTAGGTGTTCTCTTGTATTGCCTTGTTTCCATAGTTTCTTCCAGTAGGTGTTGGTGGTGTCTCTTCCCTCTCTCTATGGTACTTCCCCGATGGGCTTATGTGGATCTGAGATTCAATATCTGTAGCTCTGTGTGGTCCAAGCTCTCTAGGAGGTTTCTCCGCAGACAGGGATCCAGGGATGGGGTCAAGGATTAGGATCCAGAAGAAGATGCCAGCAGGTATCTGGTCCTCTGGTCAATAGCTCTGGCCAATAGCTCTGGCCAATAGCCGTCAGAAGAGGACGAGGGCTGAGCTTGAGGTTGAGAAGGTTTTGCAGGGTAGTGGGATCTCACTGGAAACTGGTGCTCTCCCGCTGAGACCTCGTTCTTTGGCAGGGGCCTGGATTTGGGGGTCAAGTATCTTGCCTGCAGGAACTCTGAGTGGACCCACAGACATAGGCAGATCTCTGGGAGGGGCCCGGGTCTCCAGAGGACTGGAGGCGTGGTCAGAGACCAAGCCGGTGGAAATTACAGGTGGTCCCACGTGGATAGTCAGGTCTCCTTTGTTCGGAGTTGCTCCGAGAAGCCTCCGAAGTAGGGTGGACTGTTGGCTCCACCCTCTGTCCCAGTGCTCAACCAGTGTGGCAGGTCAGTAGGTGGGGTAGGGCACAGGGTGGGGGGGTTGGCTGGAGGTGGGGATGGGTGGGGGTGTATCAGAGCTCCAAGGGTGCTCTGGATGGGGACCAGAGACAGGAGCAGCAGGATCAGGGGCCAATCCAGGGAGTTCAGGTGGGGGAGGGAAGAAAAGAGGTTGTAGGGGACAGGCAGCCCCAATTGGGCCCAGACTCACCTCTGGCTAATAGCTGGTGGAAGAGGACATTGGCTGGGCTGTAACTTGAGAAGATTTTGCAGGGCAGTGGGATCTCACTGGAAACTGGCTCTCTCCCTCTGAGACCTCATTCTTTGGCAGGGCCGCCCCGCCCGCCCCCCCCCCCTCCCCCCTTCCCCCCTCCCCCCCCCCCCCCCCCCCCCCCCCCCCAAAAAGAAGGGGGCGACCCCCGCCCCCCCCCCCTACCCCAAAAAACAAATAAAACCCCCCCGGGGGGGGGGTTTCCCCCCCACAGGGGGGGGGGGGGAATGAAGGCAGACTCCTGGTACCGGAGGGGGCAACAGGATCCCGAGTGTCTCTGGCTGGCCGCCTACCAGGAAACAGCTGCCAGTGACCCTCAAGGAGAGCCTGCCTGGTTTTCGGCACCAATGTTGTTCTTTTGCTGTGCAGCTAATGCCGGGGAGGTAGCTGGCATCCAGCTCTCTCCAGACTCCCCATCTTGACCCTGCTTAAAGTTTTAAAACAATTTTTATTTTACATAGCAGTCCTCTTTTCCTTCAGTCTTTCTACTCCTCCCACCTTCTCACCATCTATCCATTCCTCAGAAAGGGTAAGACCTTTTATGTGGAATCAACAAAGACTTTCACATTGTGCTTACTGGTGTTAATCCTCCAAAAAAAAAAAAAAAAGAAAGAAAGAAAGAAAGAAAAAAAAGAAAAGAATGGTGACCATTCCTACATAGATGTTATTTACTCTTCTCCTGTTGTTAGAATTATTCATACCAACACCTCTTGTGGTACATGCCTTTAATTCCAACACTTTGGAGGCAGAGCCAGGCAGAACTCTTTTTTTTTCAAGGCTACCCTGATACATAGAGTTAGTTCCTGGAAAGCCAGAGCTCTTACACAAAAACGCTGCCTCTGGAAAAAAAAAAAAAAAAAAAACGTATTCTTCCCATAAACATGATTCAATAAGTGGTCTTTGTCTTCCATCAGGGATCTCATTGTTGGCAATATGGAGGTCAGGATGGAAGAATCCATTAATGCTGGCCATTAAGCAGAGCAAGGCAGGACCCTCTGAAAATGTCTTCTTTCCTGCCTTTTTTTCATTCTGTACTTACAGCCCCAGTGATGGGACTTCCTTTGTGGTCTTCCCCCTCATTCTCAGTTAATACTTCCTGATACACTTAATACTATGAAAATATCCTAAATACATCCCAATTGACTCCTGCTGACTGCATAGATTCAGTTTCTCAATTTCCTCATGATTTTCCTCCTTCTCTGCTGAGTTCTGTCCTCTTTAATCTTTGAACTTCCAGGATTACTCTGCTTGGCTTAATGTAACAGCACTCTGGTTTGCAAAGGGTTCAGAATATATTCAACAGTTAAAGATGAGCAACTTCTAATGTGGAGTCTGGATAGTAACAAGTAAAATCCCTTCAAATGAGTGTTTTCTGGGATAGGTACCCATCATCCTGACCCTGAACCCACCTGGTGAATAATCACTTATGCCTCTATGTGGGCACCTGCAATAAATCCACAAAAGGAAACCAAAGGAAAAATCAACCAATCAAAAACAATTGATTGATTTTTCCCCTACTGAGAGAGAAGTAGTGTTGTGGCCAGACTTCCAGCAGAGCCAGACTTGGAATGGCTGAGCTGATCAAACAATGAACTTATTTCCCTGTGGTCTAGGCTTAGAGAGACTCCAAGACAGGAATAGCTGGAGAGAAATGAGATATAGAAAGCATTATCCTCATCACACTGGATGGTAGAATTCATTCTAAAGCCTGTCCTTCAGAGTTTCTGTTGAAAAGGGTCTGTGTTACATGGAAATGAAGGGTTTAACATATTCATTAACTACACTCATAGATGGATCTGAAATACTGTTTCCAAGTAGAAGTATTTGAGGGGCAAGGGAAACACCACTGCTACAGTTTGATGAAGTCATCCTGGGACTGTGAGTGTGTATGTAAACAAAGGCAGGAAAGAAGATAGCCACCTTTAGTAATTCCTGGTTATGCTTCCCACTCACTATGTATGGGCTTTTTACCTGCTGATCATGTTGTGAAAACTAAGACCACTGACATGCTAAGGAAAACATCTCTTCTCTGAAGGTGTTTATAGAAGTACTCACTGTAAACATACTTGAGATGAATATTCTTGGTTCACAACTTGACTATATATGAAATTAACAATACTCAACAATAGAGAACACACCAATGAGAAATTATTGATTAAGTTTAAGTAGACAGAACCACTTCAAAGGGGGACTATTAAATGAAGACACACATCCTGAATATCCATACAGAGGCTGGGAGGCACACCATTACTTTGGCTGTTTAAATTCATTAATTATTACATATTATTCATTACTTACATATTCTCCTTCGTTTTCATGTTTCTCTTCAGCTATGTTTAAAACTTAATCAAAACTGATGTTTTCTTTTTTTCTTTCATTTAATTTTTGTGTATTTTGGTGGTTAGAAATTAAGCCACTCAATAAAACAGCCTCAGGTGAAATAAATATACTTCCCTGGTTCCACTTAAACTCCCTGAGTATCCCAGGCTGCCATAACAGATTTGTATTAACTCCTGAATATATTTTACAGCATGACATCTCTGTTTCCTGATTCAGAATCTGTCCTTTCAGGAAGGGTGTCATAATTTAAAGACTGGATATTGTGTTAGGGGTTTACTGAATTTGTTTTGGTTTTGTAGACAGAATCTCATTTGGTATGCCCAGACACACCTATGAAGCTCCCATTAGTCCTGCAACCTGAGTTTTCAAAGGCAGGCCTAAGTCAGTGAGGAGTGCTTAGAACATCACATTCATTACACACAGAGAGAAAGCATACTTATTTTGACACTTTAATTGATGGGATATAGAAAAAGAGTTCACAATAACCTTTCTGTATATAAGCAAGTAAGTCTGTCTCAAAGTATCTTGAATTACAGCTGTAACCACCATGCACATAATGAAAAACAACATTCAGCCTGATTTTCATTCTTTCTCTTTCTGTTTTTGAAATGGTGTGTTCTTACACAGCCTTGGCTGTCTTGGAAAACCTTCTATAGACAAGGTTGGCACATAGTGATCTGCCTAACTCGGCCTTCCAAGAAGTAGATTCAAATGCTTGAATTTTTAAATCATGAAATAAACAATAGTTAGGAATGGGCAGGAAGAAGAGATACTGCAAAATACTTTTCAATGGATGCAATGTATCTGGTACTCCACGTGGACCCAAGCACTTCAGAGCCAGAGGAAGTGGAATCACTTGAGTCATCTGGCCTGTGCTGTACAGTGAGTTGTATCACAGCAGAAAGAGATAAACTTCAAGGAAACATCAAGATGTTCTCTTGTCTGAGTCTATATGTGCCTGTGTTTCTGTCTCCCTTTGCCTATCTATCTATCTATCTATCTATCTATCTATCTCCCTGTCTGTCTGTCCATCTATCTATCTACCTTACATGCAAGCTTGAATTTGTGTGTGTTTATATGTCTTTCTATGTGCTTCATTAAGTTCCTTTTCCTGTAATGACCAAAGGCTTTCTCTTCTAATGAAGACATGTGTGCCTGTTAAGATTTGTGCCCCATCCTCTTGGGAACCTGAAAACTTTTGGCTGTGCCAGGTCCCCCAGAGAACAACGTGCCTGAAATTAAAGCTTCAACTGTTCCATTCCAGGAATGACAGATTCTAAGAACATTTCTTGTACTGCAGGAGGTGGTTCTTAGTTTCTCCATGAGAAGCTGTTCTCATTTCCAGGACTATGCTCATGGGAGCTCGGGGCTGGAAATGTAAACCTATTCTTTTGCAAATCTGTGGCCCTGGGTGGAATCATTACCTTCATTTCAAATATGGCATTTGAGGGAAGGGGTGCCTGCCACCCTGAGTGTAATTGCACATAGAGGAGTCACTGATGCTACTAGATTTCCACCTATAATAGATTCCTAAGTGAGGGACCTAAATTCAGAGATCAAACCAATTGATTGACTTATGCTGTGTGGATAGAGAAGCAGCATTGGAGCCAGATTTTCTGAAGAGCTAGGCTGGGAATTGCTGAGTGGATTGAATGCCAGAGGTTATTTTCTCGTCCTCCAGGCCTAGTGAGTCCCTCCAGACATCATAAACTATATATTATAGAAGTGTGGAGAATTTACAGATCACATTCTAACGACAACAGTCACAAAATCCCTTCTTCAGTTCTTCAGTAACTTCTGAGTTTTGTACCCTTCCAAAGCCAGAATGCTATCTCATATTTAAGCCTAACATGGTAAGCCTGGAAGTTCAAAGTTCAAGGAAAGAACTCACCAGTTAAAGATTAAAAAATGTAAGGTGACAAGAAGGTGAATTTTGGCTGTCAGCATGAAGCAATACAGCTATTGAGGATCTTCTCATAGTCCACTCTTCAGGAAGAGTATTTCCAAAGAACGAACTGAGGAGGGTCAAGACCACGAATGAAATTTTGTTCAGCCATCCCTGGGACTGTTAGTGTGGAATAGAAGGCAGGAAAGAGTCAGTTGTTTTAAGAGTGTTCAGTCTGCTCTGCATCCTGCCATCATATAGGATTTCTTCCACCCTGACCTCCATATTTCAATGCCATCACTTGGGAGGCAAACACAAGCAGAACTCTGTGAAATCAAGGCATTGAAAGCATGTGCCACTACCACCAGGCTGGGAGGATATATTACAACTATATGGGAAGAGAAATAACAACTGTATAGGAAACGACAACATTTCTTCATTTATGGAAGATCAACTCAGCCAGACAAAATGCACTTGCAATGGTTATTCGTGGTTCCCAATTAGAAAACACCTTGAATTAACTAAAATCCAAAAATGGTGAGCACAACTGTGAGAAATTGATTTATGTAAGTTGAAGAAGGTAGAGTCACTTGGAATAAAGATTTTTGAGGTAGAAGACACAAACATTTTGTCCAGATCGAAAGGCCTGAAGACATACACCTTTAATCCAGATCTGAGTCTAGGAGACACACCCTAAATTGGGACATACCTTCTGCTGTAAGAATATAAAATGATATGGCAAAAGGAAGGTGTTGCTCTCTGCCTGGTTGCCCTCACCTTGCTGCAACTCTGTTCCTTCACTGTCATTAGAGTATACTTTTAGAATTTGAGAATTTACTGTAGACCAGCTAACACATCCAACTGCCTGGACCGAGTAACTACTGGATTCTTGGACGTTTCCCTCACAATAGGCTATTGTGGGTGTAGCAGGTCTGAAGACCTGAGACATTCTAATGATTTATCTTTATATATACAGGAAGAGAGAGAGGGAAAGAGGGAGAGAGTCACCGTGTATGTTCTGTTACTCTAGAGATCCATAATACTATGATTTTGATAGGAGTGTACATTGCAGTTTAATAAGAATCAGGATAAACAAACAGGCCAAATAGATGTTTATTCATTGAGATATAACTTACAACCTAGACAGATGAACACCAGCAAGTTCCATCGGATGCTCTCACAAGGACTGTGGACACTGAGTACAGGATTGAGACAGGATTTATGGGGTTACAACAAAGCCCATGCATCATACACCAATCATCTCATAGCATCCAGAGACCGCATGGTGCAGACCAATCAATAGAAATCATCCAAGCCTGCACTTTATTGACCATTCAGTTTTCTATAGCCCTGGAGGTCTGCATTTGCGAGGGCTCCTGGGTGAAGTGACAAAGCTCACATATTCACAGATCCTGTCATAAACAGCAAAGAATGTTACCTTTTGCATAGTTACTGCCAGGGGACCATGTTTGGATTTTAAGTTATTTAGGGCTTTTTAAACTTCTAGCTTCCTGGGGGTATTGGAGAGTTAGGCTGTATTTTTTCCATCCTTACAAGTGTATAAATTGTTGCAAATTCAACAGCTGTGTATAATTGTCAAAATTAATTACCTATTGATCTAAGAATCAATCTATATTCATAGCAATATTATTTGTAATATCCAGAACCTGGAAACAACATGGACACCCCTCAAGTGAAGAATGGATAAAGAAAATGTGGTACATTTACACTATATTGTACCACTCAAGAGAAAAAAGAAACGACAACTTAAAATTTGTAGGTAAATATGTAGAACTAGAAGAAACCCTTCTGAGGGAGGTTACGCAGACACATAAAGAAAATGGTACTCACTCCTAAGTGGATATTAGACATAGAGTATAGGAAAACCAGCCTACAACCCACAAACCTAGAGAATCTAGGAAACTAGGGGGTCCCTAATAGAGATATACATGAAATCCGAGAAGGGAATAGGGATAAGAAATCCTGAGTAAATTGGGAGCACAAGTTGGGGGGATGGAGGTAGAATAAAGAAGAGGGGAAAAGAGGAGTGTCGAGGAGGATAAGAAGGATCAGGAAGGTCAAGTTGAAGGAAAAACAGAAAAGAGGGCAAGGAAAGAGATCGCGTAATAGAAGGAGCCATTATGGGTTTTATTTTATTTTTTTTTTATTTATTGAATATAACAAAGTCCAATTAAATAAAAACAAATATTTATACACAATATTTGGGAATTTGGGCGTTTTTCTTTCCAAACTACTTCCTGCTGGTAAGGGGCGTTGTCAAGGGGGATTCGCAGAAGATTCAGAAAGGCTGTAGTCTGTAAGGCTGTTTTTAATGTAGGATCACATCATATTCTGTTTCAGGCGGTCTGGCGTGATCAAACCACATTCGTCTGGAAGGATCCACATCTTTTCATTTTCTGTGGAAACTAAAATAGAAATCCTTTTCCCCAATAACTTGTCCTTCAACTTAAATTTTGGAGCCAAAGCATTTTTTAAATTTAATTTATTAATTACATGTTGATCCCAGTTCCCTCTCTCTCCCTCCCTCCTTCCCTCTCTCCCTACCTCCTTACCATCCTCCATCCCTACTTCCCTACCTTTTATCCTCTCTGCCCTCTCACATGCACTCTAACCACCTTCCCCTCACACCCATCCTCTCCAATTCCATATGTAGGGTTATGCCATCCAGTTGGGTTCATGTAGATCTGACAGGTCATATAACCTAGTGACTAGGGCTTCTCTCTTGTCTCTAGATTAAGGCAGTTATCCCTCCATGGGGGATGTGTTAGCATGGTCCTTCTGTGCACCACAGATACATCCTGGCTCCACTGTCTGAGGTCTCTTAGACTGCTCAGTGCTTCTGGATGAGAACCATATTCAGGGGGGCCTGAGTCAGTCCCATGCTGGCTTCCCAGCTATCAATCTAGTGGCCTTTAGCTCCCTCCTTGTTCAGGTACGCTGTCTGTATGTGTTTCTGCCACATGGTCTTGTCCTCTCCATCTGCATCTGGGTTCTAGTTTGACTCAGTGTTTATGTATGGGAGTTTGCTCCTGTTTTCAACAGGCATTAGTTGAGGACTCCATGGAGAAGTTAGTTGTAGATCTCAATCTCCGGGAAGGGCATTTATGATAGCCTTTCCACGGGAGCTGGGATTGTTAGTTGGGAGCAGTCTTGTAGTTCCCTCGACCTTTCTTTGTGTTCAACTTTATCTTCAAACCAATATTGGCTCCCTATTTTATGTTCTCTCTCTCTGTCTATGTCCCTCTCTCTCTCTTTCCTGTCTTTTATTCCTATCAAGGCTCAATCTTAACTGTCACACATGTTTTCTTTTCCACGCCCCCCGTTTTCTCCCACTTCTCTCTCCATTAGCTGCGCCCCCACTTCACCTGAGCTCTGGGGGACTTATCCCTTTCCAGTTCTGTGAGGGACTTTATATGAATCTCTTAGAATACACCTTGTATCCTAGTTCCTCTGGTGGTGTGAATTATAGGCTGGTGTTCCTTTGATCTAGGTCTAAAATCCATATACGAGTGAGTACATATTGTGTTCCTCTTGTTGTGACTGGGTTACCTCATTCAGGATGGTTTCTTCAAGTGCCATCCACTTGCCGGCGAATTTCAAGATACCATTATTTTTTTTCTGCAGAGTAGTATTCCATTGTGTAGACGTGCCACATGTTCTTTAACCATTCTTCAATTGAGGGGCATGTAGGTTGCTTCCAGGTTCTTGTATTACAAATAGTGCTGCTATGAATATAGTTGAACAGATGTCTTTGTTGCATGGATGTGAATCCTTTGGGTATATGCCTAAGAGGGTGATTGCCGGTCCTGTGGTAAACTAATTTGCATTTTCCTGAGGAACCCCATACTGATCTCCAAAATGGCTGTATGAGTTTGAACTCCCACCAGCAGTGGAGGAGTGTTCCCCTTTCTCCACATCCTCTCAAAAATAAGTCATCATTGGTGTTTCTAATTTTAGTCATTCTAGCAGGGGTAAGATGGTATCTCAAAGTTGTTTTGATTTGCATTTCCCTGATATCTAAGGATGTGGAGCATTTTCTTAAGTGTCTTTCAGCCTTTTTGATTTCCTCTATTGAGAATTCTTTCTGCAGTTCTGTACCACTTTTTAAAATAGGGTTATTTGGTGTTTTGTTGACTAGTTTCTTGAGTGTTTTTGTATATTTTGGAGATCAGCCCTTTGTCGGATATATGTTTGGTGAAAATCTTTTCCCAGTCTTTGGTCTTGTCCACTGTGTCATTTGCCTTACAGAAGCTTCTAAGTTTAAAGAGGTCCCATTTATTAATTGTTTCTCTCAGTGTCTGTGCCCCTGAAGTTATGTTCAGGAAGCAGTCTCCTATAGCAATTTGTTCAAGGGTACCTCCTACTTTCTCTTCTAAGAGGTTCAATGTGGCTGGATTGATGTTGAGGTCTTTGATTCATTTGGACTTGAGTTTTGTGCATGGCGACAGACATGGGTCTATCTGCAGTCTTCTACACACCCTTATCTAATTGTGCTAGCACCATTTGTTGAAGATGCTGTCTTTGCCCCATTGTGTAATTTTAGCTGTTTTGTCGAAAATCAGGTGTTCATAGGTGCGTGGATTAATATCAGGTTTTCAATTCGATTCCATTGGTCTACCTGTCTATTTTTATGCCAATACCAGGCTGTTTTCAGAACTATACCTCTGTAGTTGTGCTTCAAGTCAGGAATGGTGATACCTCCTGAAGTTCTTTTATTTTATAGGGTTCTTTTGGCTATCCTGGGTCTTTTGTTTTTCCATATAAAATTGATTAATATCCTTTCAAGGTCGTTGAAAAATTGTGGTGGGATTTTAATGGGGATTGCATTGAATGTGTAGATTGCTTTTGGCTAGATGGCCATTTTTACTATGTTTATCCTACCTATCCAAGATCATGGGAGTTCTTTCCATTTTCTGGTATCTTCTTTAATTTCTTTCTTTAGAGTCACAAAGTTCTTATTATATAGGTCTTTTACTTGTTTGGTAAGAGTTACACCAAGATACTTTATGTTGCTTGTGGCTATTGTAAAGGGTGATGTTTCTCTGATTTCTTTCTTAACTCTTTCTCCTCTGAAAAAAGTAGGGCTTCTGATTTTTTTTGAGTTTATCTTGTATCCTGCCAGTTTGCTGAAGGTATTCATCAGCTGTAGGAGTTCCCTGGTAGAGTTTATTGGGTCACTTATGTAAACTATCATGTCATCTGCAAATAGAGACAGTTTGACTTCTTCCTTTCCCATTTGGATTTCCTTGATCTCCGTTGTTGTTTTATAGCATTAGCTAGAACTTCTAGTAGGATATTGAAGATATATGGAGAGAGATGGCAGCCTTGTCTTGTTCCTGATTTTAGAGGAATTGGCTTAAGTTTCTCTCCATTCAGTTTGATGTTGGCCGTTGGTTTGCTGTTTATTGCTCTTATTATGTTTAGGTATGTTCCTGTTATCCCTGACCTCTCCAAGACCTGTATCATGAAAGGGTGTTGAAATTTTGAAGGATTTTTCCACATCTAGGGAGATAATCATATGATTTTTCTTTTTCTGTTTGTTTATATGGTGGATCACGTTGATAGATTTTCTTATGTTAAACTATCCCTGCATTATAGGTATGAAGCCTACTTGGTCATGGTGGATGATTTCTCTGATGTATTCTTGAATTCGGTTTGCCAGTATTTTATTGAGTATTTTTGCATCAATGTTCATTAGGGATATTGGTCTGTAGTTTTCTTTCTTAGTTGTGTCTTTGTGAGGTTTGGGTACCAAAGTTATTGTGGCCTCATAAAAAGAGTTTGGCAATAAACCTTCTGTTTCTATCTTGTGGAACAGTTTGAGGAGTAATGGTATTAGTTCTTCCTTGAATGTCTGGTAGAATTATGTGCTGAATCCATATGGCCCTGGAATTTTTGATTGGAAGGCTTTCAATGACTGCTTCTATTTCATTGTGGGTTATAGGTGTATTTAAGTTGTTTGTCTGTTCTTGATTTAATTTTGGTAAGTGATAGTTATCCAGAAACTTGTCTACTTCCTTTGAATTTTCAATTTTTGTGGAATACAGATTTTCAAAGTATGATCTGAAAATTGCCTGGATTTCCTCTGGGTCTGTTGTTATGTTCCCCTTTTCGTTTCTGATTTTGTTAATTTGCATGTTCTCTCTGTGCTTTTTCATTAATTTGGATAAAGGTTTGTCTGTCTTGTTGATTTTCTCAAAAAAAAAAAAAAAAAAAAAAAAAACCAACTCTACGTTGCATTGATTTTTTCTATTGTTTTCCTGGTTTCTATTTTGTTGATGTCAATCCTCAAGTTGATTTTTTCCTGGCGTCTACACCTACGGGGTGAATTCGCTTCTCTCTCTTCTAAGGCTTTCAGTTGCGCTGTTAATTCTATTATGTGAGTATCCTCTGTTTTCTTCATATGGGCTCTTAGTGCAGTGAACTTCCCTCATAGCACTGCTTTCACGCTGTCCCCTAAGTTCCGGTATGTTGTATCCTCATTCTCGTTGAATATCAGAAAGTACTTAATTTCTTTATTTGTTGTTTGACCCAGGTGTGGTGCAATTGCACATTGTTCAGTTTCCATGAGTTTGTAGGTTTTCTGCTAATTGTGTTATTGTTGAATTCCAATTTTAAAGTATGGAGGTTTTTTATACCACCTAGTATGTAGTCGATTTTAGAGAAAGGTTCCATGTGGAGCAGAGAAAAAGGTATATTCTTTTGTCTTTGGATGTAATGTTCTATAGATGTCTGTTAACCCCAGTTGAGACATTACTTCTGTTAATTCTTTTTTTTCTTCGTTGAGTTTCTGATTTGTGGTCCTGTCTAGTGTTGAGAGTGGTATATTGTAGTCTCCCACTATAAGTGTGTCAGGTTTTATATGAGCTTAGAGTTTTAGTAGTGTTTCTTTTACGAATGTTGGTTACTTTGTATTAGGGGCATAGATGTTCAGAACTGAGACTTTGTGTTGATGGATTTCTCCTGCGATGAATATGAAATGACTATCTTCATCTCTTTTTACTAATTTTGGTTTGATGTTAGATATTAGGATTGCTACTCCTGCTTGCTTCATATTTCCATTTGATTGGAAAATCTTTTGCCAACCCTTAACCCTGAGGTAATGTCTATCTTTGAAGCTTAGATATGTTTCTTGTATGCAGCAGAAGAATGGATTCTCTCTTCGTATCCATTCTGTTAGCCTGTGTCATTTTATAGGTGAATTAAGACCATTAATGTTGATGGTGAGTAAGGACCATTGATTGTTGATGCTTGTTTGATTTAGGTTTGTTGTTGGCAGTGGTATTGTGAATATATTAGTTGTGCTTCACCCTAGGTTTCTGGTGTAGTTGGATTATCTGTTGCCTACAATTTTGTGGGTTGGAGTTTTCCTTCCAATACTTTCTATAGGGCTGGATTTGTAGATAAGTATTGGGAAAATCTGGTTTTGTCATTAAATATCTTGTTCTCTCCATCTATAGTGATTAAGAATTTTGTTGGATATAGAAGCCTAGGCTGCCATCTGTGTTCTCTCAATACTTTTAGAACATCTATCCAGGACCTTCTGTCCTTGAGGGTTTCCATGGAGAAGTCAGGTGTAATTTTGATAGGTCTGCCTTTATATGTTTCCTGTCCTTTTTCCTTTGCTGCTCTTAATATTCTTTCTTTATTCTGTATGCTAGGTGTCTTCATTTTTATATGTCAAGGGGTCTTTTTTCTTTGGTCCAGCCTATTTGGGGTTCGGTATGCCATTATGGGTTGTAAAAAAAAATCTGGCACTAGGGAAATAACCAGGTAGTCACAAGCATGATCCCAACCAAGAATCTCAGCAATAGTGGAGAGGCTACCTTAAATGCTCTTCCCCTAGAGCCTTCATCCAGTAGTTGATAAAAGTAGAAGCAGAGATTCACAGCTAAGCACTGAGCTGCACACTGGGATTCATTTGTAGGGAGGGGGGAGTGATGTACAAAGGGATCAAAACATGTTGGAAAAACCCACAGAAACAACTGGCCTGAGCAAGTGGGAGCTCATGGACCATGATCTATCAGCTGAAGAACCAGCATAAGACCAAAACTAGCCCCTGAACATGGCTGTCAGTTGAGGTACCTGGGTAGTCTGTGGGGCCTCTGGCAGTCGAACTACTATGTATCCCTAATGCACAAATTTGCTTTCTGGAGCCCATTCCATATGGAGGGATACTCTATCAGCCTAGGTACCCTAGAAGAGGGCCAAGGTCCTGACCCATATGATGAAACAGAATTTGATAGCCCCCCATGGATGGTTTCACCCTCCCTGGGGTGCACAAACTGGATGAAATAGGGGTGTGTGGAAAGCAGTTGAGGATGGGAGGGAGTGGAAACTGGGATTGACATGGAAAACAAGCTTGTTTCTAATTTATTTAAAAAGAGAAAACAGTAGGTCTACTCTTGATGCCACTTCCTTCCATAACTAAGGACAATGAGAGACAAGCAGATATCAAAAGGCACAGTCCCATCAGGATGAACTTGCAGGCCACAAGTCCATGAAAAGTGCAAATTATGGATAGTTTTATTCTTATTGAACTAGAGTAAATGTCATAACCTCAAAATGTGTCAAAGTGTATAATCTTTATTTTATGGTATAATAAGGTTTCTTCCCAGATCTGGAATAATAAAAAACACAGAGGCAGATATTGGGGCTCAATCTAAAGATCAGAAAAGCAAAGCTTAGACCAATGAGGGGAGTCTCTTTCCTAAGAGTGACTGCAGATGTCAATGCTCACATGACTTCACCACCATCTTAGATAAAGATGATCACATGGGTTAACCCCACCAAGCTGATATTAGGTCACCAATATATTTTATGTTAGGATTGATTTTTGAATCATAATTCTTGTCCTGTCCTAAAAACAAGGTATATGAAAGGTCAGATTTAAAACAATTCTGGTTTACTGAGGTAAATTGTTTACCATGTGAAAACTTGGTTATGCCTTCCATAGATTATACTTATGTTCTGTGTCTCAGGACCAAAGCTGAACATCAGAGACTGATATATATATATATATATATATATATATATATATATATATATATGTCGTAATGCCTAAACAGTCTGAGAAATGTTTTCTCCTTACCTAAGGGCTAATTAGGCTTACAAAGCCCAATTTAGAATGTTTCTCACATTCTCACTTGCGTTAACATTGGTTACCTGTAGTGAATGTGGTAAATTACTAAGACATACAAATTAACCTTTAATTACCTCATAAATGGTCAATTTCATTCACATGTTCAGATGTAGCATACGTTCAGCCTAAACATTATTCTTCTAATTTAGATATACCTAACAGTTTAGACCTCAGAATATGGCATTTTAATAATAAAAAAAAAATGCTTTTTTGTGATAGAGTCAGGACAGCTCCAGCACCACCCCTACCTCTTCCAACAATGACGGCCACAGAAGAACTTCTATTTAGAGCTATCATAAATGTATCAAAGACCATACCAATTATAAACAGTTTTGCTCTTTATATGTTGCCAAGTTGATTCCCAGTCTTTGATTGGGCACCACGGTGGGGATTGATTAATCTGCTTTGTCAAGAAGAGGTCACTCCCCAAATTCCTACCCCACAGGAATGAATGTCAGATTTTCTTGGCTCAGCAGCTGAAGACTGTGACTTCTTTTTCCAACTGATTGTGGAGGAATCTGAGAGAGTTTCCCTAGGTAGCTGGAAAGCTCTCTCACTTCTTCAAGTATTAAGTCTTCTTAGAATTTGTGGGGTTTCACCACTAGGGTAATGATAATCTTATGAGATCACAGTTTTCTCTGATGCCCACAAGGCTACAACCACCTTGATACCACTTTGGATCATCTGATAAATTTCATGTTAAAGACACAGACATGTCTGCCTTTTTCACAGGCTTCATAATACAGGATTAAGAGGATTCAGATATAATTTCCGAGGTTCAGAATGTTAGTATTGATAAATGCAGTTTAGTTTCAGTAGTCCTTAAATTTAGGTGCATTGTTCTGGTCACTGATGGGAGATGCCATTATGTATATGTTTCTCATACTGGTTAATGACTAAAGCACTATTGCCCTATAGGAAAGGAAGATAGGAGGTACTAGGAGAGAAGGAGGAAAGAGGAAGTGGTTAAGAGTCAGCATGGAGAGACCTGGGAGACCAGATGCCTGCCTCACTCCCTGGTAAGGAGACCACGTGGTAATACATAGAAATGTGTTAATAATTAAGATAGAGCTAGCCTATTAGAAACAAGTAACTGGCCAACAGCATAATATCAAATACAGAGTTTCAGTGCATTAATTGGGGCTGACGCGGCAGCAGGGAAAGACTCAGAGGCTGGCAAAGACTCCGCGGGGGGCAGAAAAATCATACTTCTTACAGGTCACAACTTTTAGAGAGAGGGTAGCAGTACAAAGTGTTTGGAAGCTTACAGGTGTGATCAGTTCTCTTGTTCTTCACTCACTCAACCACTTCAAGTCAGTCGATTTCCTCTGGTTGTTTCAAAAGAAATAGGTAAAGACACTACATACTAATCAAAGTTAAAGGCCACCAAGATAAACAAAATCAGCAACAATAGGTCCTACTTACCAAAATGAAATCTTGGCTAGATATTTATTTTAAACAGATTGATAAACTCTGGGAAAAATGCATAATCATGAAAATTCTACCCACAAAACAAACAAACAAACACAAAACAGGAACAACAAAACCCTTCATGAGATAGTTTTGGCACAAAAATCTACTGGCTATACATAGAAGAGTTCTTCCCTATTATCCTCAAATTATTCCAGAAATTAGAAACAAAGTATTATTGAGTAACTTATTTTATATGCCTAAAATTGCACTGATTCTTAAATCACAGGAAAGGACATTATAAATAGTGGCATAAAATAATCACTAAATGATTGCAAAATGAATCCCAGTATATTCCAAAATATTTTATCATGATGAAATAGGCTTTTGTACCAGACACTTGAAATGGCCTAGTATAAAAAAATCAAACAGTATAATTGACCATATAAATCAAAAATGACCAAAATGCACAAATGCATAAAACTCATGATCCTATGATTAAATGAAGGAAAAGCAATTTTCAATATTCAATTCTCCATCATGAAAAACATCATGGAGAAATGGCCACAAAATTGCACAACTAAATATAATAATGGCATTTTAAATAAGTCAATAATCAACACCTACATAAATGGAGAGGAACTGAAACAATTCCCTAAAATCTTTATCAACACAAGGGTTTTAACTTTCCCTATACCTATTAACAATATTAAATCTAGTATTAACTAAATCAATATGACAACTGACAATAAAAAATGGGACAAATTGAAAAGAGGAATCTTTACTTGTAAAATATATCATAATATACAAAATTTAGCTAACCAAATCAACAGAGAAATTCTTATAGCTAATAAAGACTTTCAGCATATTAACTTGACAAAAATCTAAGGAGTGATAACTCTGAATACAATGTATTACCTGAAAGGAAAAATCCATTTTTAGCAATAAAATAATAATAAAACCTGACTCAAGAATCAGTAGTCCTCCTATATACAAATGAGAGACAGAGTGGAAAAGAAATCAGAAAAAAAAAAAAAAACTTTGACAATAGCCTCAAATAATATAAAATAATTTTGGGTAACTAACAAAACAATTGGACTTGTATGAAAAAAACACTGTCTGCTTTCTCTTTCTGTGGCCTGCCTTTCATGGCACTGTTCAGAGCCTCAGGCCCTGCTCAGAGCCTTCATATGGCTAGGTCCTAGGCTTGCACTGACAAGCGAATCTGAGTGGAGTGTCCTGTCCAGAGTTGGCCAATGTCCTGAACCTGTCTACACTCACAGAAGAAGCCTGATATCTAGTGCCCTGCTTGGAGCTTCCTAAATACTGGGGATTGTTCTTGGTAGACAAATCCATTTAGAGTCTGCCTGAGTACTAGTTTCACCTGAACACATGGAAGGGAGTGAGGGTCTATTTTTGAACCACCTTCCAGGGCCATGGTTGGAGCCTCCTGAGACAGGGAGACTGAACACACACGGGGAATATGTCCTGGGAGACCAGCCCATAGTAGTCTGACAGCATCCTGCTCCTTCCTAACCCAGCTGTAGAAGCCTGTCTTCCAGCCCCCTGGTCCTAGCCTCTAGAGGACTGGGGCTCTGCACAGGATCAGAGTATACAGCACCATGGTCCAAACTACACCCACTGGAAGAGGAGAGCCAAAGGAGTATTGGCCCTGCTCAGACTCACCTGAAGACAACTTTTGTCCCATACACATAAGGAGAGGTAGAGATACCACCATTGTGTGTGTGGGGGGGGGGTAAATATCAGTATAAGAAGACAGTAAGCAAGAGAAAGATGAATGTGATGCTCCCAGAGTCTAGGGACTCCACACCAGAAAGACTGGAACATTCCAACACAGATGAAGGAGAAGAGAATGACCCAAAAACAACTACATGAAGACAACAGAGACCCTAAAAGACAAAATGACAAAGTAGTTTAAAGAAATGGGACACTTCAACACACCACTCTCACCACCAGACAGGACAACCAGTCAGAAACTTAACAAAGAAACAAAAGAACTAACAAAATTTATGACCTAATTGGGTCTAACAGACAACTATAGAATATTCATTCCAAACACAAAAGAATATAACTTTTTCCCTGCTTCACATGGAACCTTCTCTAAAATTGACCACATACTAGGTGGCATAACAAACCTCAACAGATACAAGAGAATTGGAATAGTCACTAGTATCTTATCAGACAACCAGACTTTACAGTTGGAATTCCACAACAAAACAAATCACAGAAACCCTACAAACCCATGGAAACCGAACAATTCGAATTGCAACTTACCTGGGTCAAAGAACAAATAAAGAAATAAATTAAGGACTTCCTAAAATTCAAAGAGAATGAGGACACAGCGTACCCGAACTAATGGGACACCTTGAAATCAGTGTTACCAGGGAAGTTCTTTGCACTAAGTGCCCAAATGAAGAAAACAGAAGATAATCACATTAGAGTATTAACAGTACAACTGAAAGCATTAGAAGAAAAAGAAGCAAACTCACCACGGAGGAATAGAAGGCAGGAAGTAATCAATTTGATGGTTGAAATCAATAAAATAGATCCCAGGATAACAATACAAAAAAATCAGTGCAACAAAGTTGGATTTCTGAGAAAATCAACAAAACAAACCATTATCAAAAGTAAGAAAAAGCAGACAGAGAACATAAATATTAACAAAATCAGAATCAAAAAGGGAGACAAAACAAAAAACACAGAGGAAATCCAGACAATTTCTATGTCATACTTTGAAAATCTACTCCACAAAATTTGAAAATTCAAATGAAATGGTCAAATAAATGGATAATTATCACTTACCCAAATTAAATCAAGAAATGAAAAACAACATAAGTAAACCTATACCCCCTAACAAAATAGAAGAAATCGTCAAAGATTTCAAACCAAAAAAAACTCAGGGCCAGATGGCTTCAGTGCAAAATTCTACCAGAAGTCCAAGGAATAGCTAATACCAATACTCTTCAAATTTTTCTACAGAAGAGAAATAGTTGGTTCATTATCAAACTCTTTTTATGTGGCCACAATCACCTTGATTCCTAAGCCACACAAAGACACAACTAAGACAGTAATCTACAAACCACTATCCCTGATGAAATTGATGCAAAAATACTCAGCAAAATACTGGCAAACAAAATCCAGGAATACATCAGAGAAATCACATACCATGACAAAGTATTCTTCAGTCCTGTGTGGAAGGGATGTTTTAACATAAGAAAATCAATTAATATGATACCACCATATAAAAAAACTGAAAAACAAAAACCGCATGATCATCTCCCTAGATGCTGAAAAAAAGTCACTTTAATAAAACTCAACACCCTTCCATAATAAAGGTTTTGGAGAGCTCAGGGATAACAGCAACATATCCAAACATAATAAGAGCAATATACAGTTAAACAAAAGTCAACATCAAACTGATGGAGAGAAGCTTTAGGTGATTCCTGTAAAATCAGGAACAAGGCAAGGCACCCCTCTGTTACAAGTATGTTTTTCCTGCTGGCCTGGACCCACCATGGCGCTTGCCACAAATAACAAACAAAAACTCTTTATTAGATATAATTCTTTTGGCCTCTTACTTGATTCTTATTGGCTAGCTTGGTCTTAAGTATTTACCCATTTCTAGTAATCTCAGTATTTCCATGTGGTCTCATCTTACCAGAGAATGGGGCTGGCATCTGTTCTTCCTATTCTCTACATGCTGACTCCCTACTGCTTCCTCAAATCCTTCTTGTCTCATAGTCCCACCTATCTTTCTTTCCTATTGGCCAACAGTGCTTTCTTCATTAACCACTATGAGAAACATATTAACAGAATGATATCTCCCATCATCCCTTCTTCTCCATTTTGGTTAATTTTGAAACTTAAGGTGATTGCTCTAAAATCAGGAACAAGACAAGGCTGCCCTCTCTCACCATATCTCTTCAATATCATAATTGAAGTTCTAACTAAAGCTATAAGCAATAAAAGGAGATCATGAGGATCCAAATTGGAAAGGAAGAAGTCAAACTGTCTCTATTTGTAGATGATATGATAGCTTACATAAGCGACCCAATAAACTCTACTAGGGAATTCCTACAGCTGATAAACATGTTGTAGCAAATAACCCTATTAAAAATGGGTACAGAACTGAAGAAAGAATTCTCAATAGAGGAAATCAAAAAGGCTGAAAGACACTTAAGAAAGTGCACAACATTCTTAGCTATCAGGTAAATGCAAATCAAAACAATTTTGAGATTCCATCTTACTTCTGCCAGAATGGCTGAAATTAGAAACACCAATGACGAGTCATGCTGGAGAGGTTGTGGAGAAAGTGGAACACTCCTCCACTGCTGGTGGGAGTGCAAACTCGTACAGCCATATTTTAGATCAGTATGGCGTTTCCTCTGGAATATGGTTATTAGTTTACCACAGGACCCAGCAATCCCCCTCTTAGGCATATACCCAAATTATCCGCATCCATGCAACAAAGACATGTGCTCAAATATGTTCATAGCAGCATTATTTGTAATAGCAAGAACCTGGAAGCAACCTAGTTGCCCCTCAATGGAAGAATGGATAAAGGATATGTGGCACATCTGCACAATGTATTAGTATTCTGTGAGAAAAGAAATAATGGAATCTTGAAACTCGCATGCAAGTGGATGGCACTTGAAGGAACAATCCTGAATGAGGAAACCCAGTCACAGAAAGAGGAACATGGTATGTACTCGCTCATATATGGATTTTAGACCTAGAGCAAAGGATCACCAGATGCTCTCCTGTCTAAGTCCCACCCGCAAGAGGAGCATTCCCCGACTCTTCCTCAAACCTCCTTCCACAGGTCACTTCTGCCATGTCTCCACCCACCAATGCGCATGGTCAGTGCCACAGAATGATACAAAGTGAATATCTCACTACAATTCCCCTTTTAGTCTAAAGAAAAGATTTAGGCTTGATACAAAACTATATACAAAACAGTGAATAACAAGGGTCCCCTAAGAAAAGAAAAATGTAGAACAAATGACCTACATATCTAGTGCTAGGGTGAAGGCATAACGGAGTTTACAATAGAATTGTCCTAAGCTGGAAAACGTATGTGTATTGCCTAATATATCTAACTAGGAAGAGAGAATAATAGTTGTAATGGTTTAATCTTCAACCTCATCAAGACCTGAGAAGGAAAATAACAATACTAGGGTAGACAGGAAGTGCGAATGGGCAACTTCCAAAAGGTGCAACAAGGAAAGAAATAGCAAGCTACCTGGACCGTTATTCTGGGTCTCACAGCAACGTTGGTACACACAGTTTTAGCTAAGGACAAGAGAATGTGACAGACCGCAAAAACAGCAGGGAGGTAGAATGGCTGTATTACCATGACTTGGCAAAATCCAGCAGTCTTCTATATTTGTCTCCTGCAAGCACATAGGACTGCATGTCCAAATCAGTGGTCGGTCAGGCAGGGGGAGTTCTTTGTCCAGCAGGCCTTTAGCTGAGGGGAGAATGAACTCCAGCAGCAGGAACAAGAGTTCCCAACATATTTTAGGGAAATTGCACTATGCTGTCAGGAGCAACAGTGTCTCATGTCAACGGAGTACTAATATTAAAACATTTAAATGCCATGTTCTTCATGTCTGTGAAGTGATTGAAGATTAAACATCTATACCTGACTAATCTGATAGGTACAAAAAATTGAGTGAAGATAATCTGTAACACTCAGGAACATAGTTGAAAAACTGATTGAAACTTCCCTGAGTAGAGCAGGAACAATACCTAAACAATATACCTATGTACATATACATAAATATAAATCCCTAAAATAGAGGTAAATTAGAAATATCAAGGGCAGCATGATAAATATCCCAAATTGTATCAATATACAAAGTGTCTTGAATACAAGAAAGGTATACATACATAAAATATGGCAAGAATAAATTAGAATAAATTGTATCAATATATGAAATGTCTTGAACATAAGTAAAAGTATGCATACATAGACTATGGTAAAAATAACGTGCATAAAACATCATAAGTGGAAATATTTCACACAATATAACAAAATATAAACTTAGTTTTACATATCTTACCATATATAAGAATATATAACAACGTAAGCTATAAAATACTATTACCCCACTCTTACTCATATTCACAAGAAAATAGGCTAATCTACCTATATCCCATCTAAACCATACCTTTCCCAAACATACACTATTCCTGTCTAAAAGATAAACCCGAGTGTAAGCATCACCTTCCATACCCAACACTAAATAACTAAAACCAACACAAAGAAGTTGACTATTATCCCACAATTCCAAAGGTAGAGAAAGGGGGTGTTGTTATCTTAAGGTTACTTCCTGCTGAAATGGGATGATGATTGACCCATGGGATCCTTTAGGAAGAAAATTTTTAGCAACCAAATTTCTCAACAGATCTGGCTGTGACATATGTAGCTAGTCACTGTGTGGCAGAAAAGGCTGGACTGTAGTTCTATTTGAAATTCTGGCCAGGGTGTTATAAGAAGGTGCACAATTACAGCTAACTATTCATGAGTTGTCTCAAGCAAAACACTCTCAAACTGGTTTTAGGTTGATGTCTGTAGTCCAAATGCATCAGGTTGAGTTAAGCGGAAACAATTATTTGGGGAACGTTCTTTTTTCCAGAGAGTTCAAAGACTGCTGTTAGGAATTGTTATTATTCCTTGTGGAAAACTTAAACATCAATATTAAAGTAAAATTTTCAAGTTTTAAGGTATGCATAAGGGAAAGGCAAAAATAAGCATTAAAATGTATGCGAGAAAATTAGGATTTCAGAGAGAAAATTTGCGTTTATACTTATGGAATGAGTCCCCAGATTTATTTTATTCTGCCTTATACCCACTGGCATCTTGATTTAAGGCAGAAACCATGAATTCAATCTTAACAACATGCTTGAATTTAGAGAAGGAAAGCCAAACACAAGTACAAAGCCAGCATTGGTTTACATGAATTGGGACCTCAGGAATACTAGATAGTTAAGAGAATTATATTTCTGTATAGAAGTAGTTTACTAGAATTAAATATTTTTACCATATATCAGATTCTGCTTCATTAAGTGATTGTTTCTGCAGAGCTGTCTTCACTTCATTTTCAGTATTTTTTTTTTCTGTTTGAAGATAGGTTTTCTCTATTTTCCTTTAAGAACAACAGGACACTTGCCCTACCTTTGAAAGTTCTCTGCACAGCTTCTGGGACCTAATTTGTTGGATGAGTTGTCATTTCTCTTCACTAGGATGTTTCTCTTGTTCAACTCTGATCTTCATTAACTTAGATGGTATCCAAAGATTTTCTTCTCCTGTAGATACAAATGCAAAACCCCTACCAAAATGTAACACATATCCTGTTTCCATTCTGACGTCAATACATCTTTGAAGTACATTGATTTAGTTCAGAAGTTTTTCCTATTGTCCAATGTCTTTATGCAGATGTTTTTCCTTTTTCATCATCATTAAAAAAGTTCAATATTAATAAAGCATATGTAATCTTTGTTTGGGTGTCACAGCTCCTCTGGCCTGTTTATGGAGCATTTCTTTTAAACTACAATTGGATTTCTCAACCACTACTTGTCTTATAGGATTGTGTGGTATACCGGTTATGTGCTTTATGTTATAATACTCAAAAAACTGTTTCAATTTGCTGGAGACATATGCTGGAGCATTGTCAGGTTTTATTTGCGCAGGTATGCCCATAATGGGCATTACCTCCAATAGGTGTGTGATATCAGAATCGGCCTTTTCAGAGCTCAGAGCAGTGGACCATTGAAATCCTGAAAATGAATCTATAGTGTGATGTACATATTTTAATTTTCCAAATTATGCAAAATGAAACACATCCATTTGCCATATTTCATTCCTATTTATACTTTTAGGGTTACTGCCTGGTGGTAAAGGCGTTTGGTTATAGAATGAGCAAGTAGGACATTTCCTTACTGTTTCATTGGCTTGTTGCCAAGTGATAGAAAAATCCTTTTTTAAACCTTTGCTGTTCACGTGGTGTTTCTTATGAAACTCTGAGGCTTCTAGCACACTTCCTATCAATAACCGATCAATTTCATCATTGCCTTGTGCTAGAGGACCTGGGAGAGCTGTACGGGATCTGATGTGATGAGAGAGAGAGAGAGAGAGAGAGAGAGAGAGTCCTTTCTCATAGTATCTTGTAACTGTATAATCAATGAAGTTAATTCTGTATTGTCAGGAATAAATTATGTAGTCTCAATGTCTAAAACGACTCTTTCTGCGTATTGATGGTCAGTATCTATATTTCGGGGTTCTGTAAAATCCATATGTACCATGATAATATCATACAATTCTTCCTTTTGTACAGAATTGTAAGGGCATTGAACCACTTTGCTAATTTTTCCTGATTTATATCCTGCCTTCTCTGATTTGTTTGCATCAGTGTAGAATTATGAACTCTAGAATAGGTGTTTTTCTTACAATGTGTGGAAGGATCCAAATCGATTTCTTTATGAATTTGATTCTCCCACTTTTGGGATAATTGTTGCTAATCATTCCCAAAAAGTTAGTGCAAGTTCTCTGCAAATATTCATTATCTTTCCATAAGGAGGAAATGTTCTCATTAGTTAAACGTACTATAATTTCTGCTGGGCCCCCTCCTGTTAGCTGACAAAGTCTTAATTTACCATTTATAATCAAGTCAGAGATCTTTTCTATATATGTTTTAGTTTTTTTTTTCTGTTAAGTAGTAGGAATATCCATTCTAATATGATATCTTCTCTCTGCATCAAAATCCCTGAAGTATACTCTCTAGATGGTAATATAACCAGAATACAGACTAGGTTTGGATCCACACGGTTCACATGTGCTTCTAGTATCCTCTTTTCTACCCATTCTAATTCCTTTTTAGCTTCAGCTGATAGTATTTGTGGAGTACTCAAGTCCTTGTCTCCTTTTCAGGCCATTTTCAAGTTTTTCAAATCATGCCCTTTCATTCCAATAATGGTTTGCAGTTGAGACATCTCTCCTAGTAATTTTTGAAGATCATTAAAAGTCTGGTAGCGATCTCTTCTGATCCTGATCTGTACTTTTGTGGTCTAATTTCCTGTAGACCTATTTTACGTCTAAGTAGTTGATGGACTCTCTGTTTTGTATATTTTTCAGGTGCAATTTGTAATCCCTAGCGAGGTAAAACTTCCTTTACTTACTCAAACATTTTTTCTAATAATTCTCCTTTAGAGTCAGCTAATAATATATCATTCATGTAATGATAGATTATGGATTGTGGAAACTGTTTACGAATAATTTCTGGCGGTTTTTGTACAAAATATTGGCACAAGGTGAGGCTATTTGGCATTCCCTGTGGCAAAACCTTCCATTGATATCTCTTCACCGGTTCAGAATTATTGTAGTTATGTACCATGAAGGGAAATTTCTCTTTATCTTGTTCTTGTAAAGGAACAGTGAAGAATCAATTCTTGAAATCAATAACTATAATAGGCCATTATTTAGGTATTAAAGAAGGCAAAGGCATTCCAGGCTAGAGATACCATGGCTAGCTTGCCATTATCTTCATTATCCTCAGATATGGTACAGATTCTATCTTTTAGTTTTTCCATCTGATGTTCAATTTTTTTTAACCTTATTAGTAGATTCATCAAACCAGGAATGAGCTGTTTCTTCTAGTAGGTTAATGCATTGCTTTGTTTCCATTTGGTTATTGAGGCATCAGGCAAGAAACAAATTCTGTTTTCTACTTGGTCATTTTCTATTCCATGTTTTGCACTCTACCATTCAGTTCTCTATTGCCATCTTCAATATTCTGAACCTATTCCTCTAAGCATTTTTGTTTTGCATTCTAATTTTAAGCTCTCCATTGTCATTTTCAATATTCTGAACCATTCCTCCTAAGGATTCTATGATTTGTGTTCCAATTTCCTTTGTCATTTTCAGTATTCTGAACTTTTTTTCTAAACATTTTATGTTTTGTGTTCTATTTCCATCTTTCCATTATCATTTTCTATATTCTGAACCTTTTTGTCTAAACATTCTATGTTTTGCAATCTAATTTTAACTTTTCCATAGTCATTTTCATTATACTGTGTTCTGTTTTCTTATCTATTGTCATTTTTCATATTTTGAAACCTTGTTACTAAGTCTCTTATTGTTTGTACAAGATCCTCTTTCTTTGGTCTAATCTCAAACCATTTCTTTAAAAATATCATAACAATGATGAAACCCATTGCTTTACAAAAAATGTATATATTGGTTAAGTCATGATTTTCTTCTGTTAAAATTCCTTCTACATAAGAAGTAAAAGAATTCCTAAAGTCCTGCATTGTAAGTTCTTCTGCCATGGGTATGGAACAATTGATTTCAAATATTATATCAACTTAAAATGTGCAGTATTTTGCAATTACCCTAGGTGTAATTCTGCTGTCCTGGAACTTGATGGTTTTATTTGTAGATCTCAAATTGTGGTTATTATGCCTGGAGGTGTCCCACCATATAGCATCTGGTAGCAGACGATCCCGATCCTTCTGAACTTACTCCTTGTAGAATAGCTCCTAACAAAGTATGAGAAATGAAATTTATGTAAACGAATGAGTGAAAGAAGCCTTGTGAAAATTGCTGGGATAGCAGGTCTAAGAATTGTGGCTGGTGCTGCTGTGCTGTGGGAGCCAGGCGGCTCTGCATGAAAGCAAAGTATTAAAAAGGGCAAAAGACAAGCAGCAGTGAGTGCCTAATCAGGGCCACTTTGGAGGTAAAGGAGTTGTAGGGCAGAGGCAAACTGTACAAGTGCTTGGTAAAGTGAGGGGTGTCTGCCACATGGGTGAAAACCAGTTCCGGTGAAAATCTGGATCCTTCTTCTGACACCAGATATTGATGTTTAATAAGGATCAGGAGAAACAAATAGTCCTAATAGATGCTTATTCAGGGAGAAATAACTCACAAATAGACAGATGAACACCAGCAGGTTCTTGGTCCCAAGGATGCCTCCAGATGTTCTCCTGTCCTTGTGTTGCAAGCAAGAGGGCTCTTGAGCTCCCTCTTGAGTCTTAGTTCTGCCAGGTCAAGTCTGGCCCTGTCTCCCCCCCTTAATGGGAGTGGTCTATGTCACAGGTGCAGTCAAGGTGAATATCTCACTACTTGGGGGACATTATTGTACTTGCAAAAAGAGGAAGATTGGGGTAAATATGTTAGCTCTTATCTGTGAAGTCAAATGCATGAAGGTTTCATGCCCTAACCTAGCTAGATTTTTTAACACTTGGCCCTGGGAAAATACTGAGCCATAGTTCTCTTGGCAATCTCTGTTCCTCTATTCTCTTTTCTCATATTATCCAAATGCTTCCGAAAGCCTATGCTGACGTTTTAAATAAAAAAAATACAAATGAGAAACTATCCCTTGAGATGTGGTCACCAACCATGAGCTAATCTCCAGGTAAACCAGCACTTTTCAAGTCATTCATGTCATTCACAGAAGAACAAATAGAATCGATGAAAACTTTCCCAACAAATCATCATATGGCTGTAAATGTGTAATTGAGAATAGGTTTAAAACTTTCATAAAGAAAGTCTTTTGATAAGAAAAAGTCAAAATGTTCAATATTTCAAAGATTCTGAGAGCTAGGCAACAAATATTAAACACTATCTGATCATAAAGATTTATTAATCTGTTCATAGAAAATAGGTGGTGAGCGATGGTTAGCCTCGAATGATTTTCTTATTTACTGTTAGCTTTGAATAAGTTGTAGGGTACTGTACCTCACAACGTTGATGTCATTTGTTCTATCTGAATTCGATTCAATGAACACAAACTCTGAGAAACTTTTCTTTATCCTGGATAAAAAGCCTTGCCTGAAAGCCGCAAAATACACTCTGATTCAAATTGCCTCTCTGTTTGTTTCTGTTTGTCTCCATTGAATTCTTACCCACCTTGTATTCTAGACCCCTTGTTCCAGGGAACCCCATATCCTGCTGGAAAAAGTATATCTTCAGTCAGGAATGTTGCTACCTTCTCTGGGACTATTTTAATGTTCTGGAGAGTTTGAACTATCTGCGGCTGCTGTAGAATAATATTTTAGTGTGTATTACATTTGTTTATGTTGCATATGTTTAATTGTATCAGGGTGTGATTTTTTTTTCTGTCTAAAACATCTTGTGTTCTAAAAAAAGAGCTGTACTTTATATAATTGCAAATGAAGTTGAGAATGGTCTTTAAAAGATATTAAAAGAATTATGTTGAAATTTTGAAGCACAATGCTTTTAATCTGTAGGTTGCTTTGAGAAAAAATGTCTATTTTTAGATGTTAATGCTAGTGATCAATGAGCATGGAAAATCTGCCGTTTTCTAATTTCTCCTAAATTTCCTCAGCAAAGACTTGACATTTTTAACAAAGAAGCCTTCCACTCATTTTGATAGTTAGCCCGTGATATTTTATTTTATATTATTTGAGGCAATTTTCAAAGTTATTTTCAATGATATTTTTCCCTGTCTGCCTCTCATTTCCCACAGGAGACCATTGATTCTTGAGTAAGGTTTTTATCATTATCTTATTACAGAAAAATAAGTACTTTTCTCAGGTAATGAATCTTAGCCAGAGTATCCACTCCTTAGATTTTTTAAAGCTAATTTGGTGAATGTGTTTATTAGCTATAGCAATTTCCCCATGGAATTGTTTACCTAACTTCTACAGATAAAGATTCTTTTTACATGATGGGGTATTGGATTTTGAAGAACTCTTTTCTTGAATTTATCATGGCATCATGTGATTTATAACTTTTGTTGTTTGGCCATTTGGAATTTACTTGGTCCATTACATATTTTTTTTTTTAATTTTTTTATGTTAGGTCATCCCAAGGTTTCTGGTTCAAAGCCTAGTTCTTCATGATAAAATATCTTTGAATATCCTGTGATTTAGTTTGCAATCTTCCTCCCTCCTTCCCTCCCTCTCATCCACCCTCACTCCTTCTTTCCCTTTGTCTTTTCCTCTCTCCCACCATCACAAGCACTGCAAACACACTCCCTTCCCATGCCCCCTCACCCCACATGTAGGGTGAAGCCCTCCAAGAGGTTTCATCTACATCTGTCAAGTCATATAGAGTAGGGACTAGGACTTCTCTCCTGCCTCAAGGTTAAGGGAATATCCCTCAATGGGTGATGTGCCCCCAAAGTCCTTTTTCGCACCAGGATTACATCCTTGTTCCACTGTCTGAGGTCCATTAGACTTTTCAGTGCTTCTACCTGAGACCCGTGTTCAAGTGGTCTGAAACCGTCCCATGCTGGATTCAGAGCTATCAGTCTAGGAGCCCATTAGCTCCTCCCTATTCAGGTCAGCTGTGTTTGTGTTTCTGCAGCATGGTCTTGTCTTCCTCTTTGCATATGTATTCTAGTTCGGCTCAGTGCTTACTGTGGGTGTTTGCTTCTGATTCCATCACATACTTGATGAGTGTTCCAAGATGGTGAATGAGTTAGCTGTCGATCTCATTATCAAGAAATGACATTTATGATGGGAGATGTCATTCTGTATATGTTTCTCATAGTGGTTAATGAATAAAGCACTGTTGGCCAATAGGAAAGGAAGACAGGAGGGACTAGGAGACAAGGAGGAAGTAGGAAGGAGGATTCAGGATGGAGAATCTGGAGAGAATAGAACCGCCAGCTGCCTCTTGCTGGTATGACCACGTGGGAATATATAGAAATGGGTGAATAATTAAGACAGGGCTAGCCGATAAGAAACAAGTACCTGACCAACAAATTTATATTCAATACAGAGTCTCAATGTGTTATTTGGGGTTGACGCTGTGGCAGGACATAACCAGGCGGCGGGCAGAAAAACCTTACTCATTACACATTTATGGCAGACTTTCAATTGTTGCTTAAATTGTTAGTCTTGTAAGGCTCTAGACATTTTTCTATGTCCAGTGATCTCTCCAAACCAATAATGCATCCCAATTTAATCTTCTCTCTGTTTCTCTCTGTGTTTCTCTCTCTCTCTCTCTCTCTCTCTCTCTCTCTCTCTCTCTCTCTTTGTGTGTGTGTGTGTGTGTCACTTTTCACTTGTCTATTCCTTCCCTTACTCAGTCTTCCTATTCCCATGTCCTTTCCTCTTTTTCCCTTCTCTTTGTCCTAGTTCCCTTTCAGCTCACTGCCACGCCCTCTCCCCATGTGCTCTTAAGATCATGTCCCTTTCTCCTCCTGTGAGGGACATTACATGAATCTCTTAGATTCCTCCTTGTATACTTGTTTCTCTGGCAGTATGAGTTAAAGGATGTAGATAATTTGCTGTATGTCTAAAATCCACATATGAGAGAGTACATACCATGGTCCACTTTTAGTGACTGGGTTACTTCATTCATTATTCTTTCTTCAAGTGAAATTCACTTGCTTGCAAATTTCAAGATTCTATTGTTTTTTCTGCAGAGCAGTATTCCATTGTGTAAATTTGGCACATCTTCATTCATTCTTCAGTTGAGGGTTTTCTAGATTGCTTCCAGGTTCTTGATGTTATAAATAATGCTGCTATGAACGTAGTTGAGCACATGTTTATGTGGCATGGATATGGATCATTTGGATATATGTCTAAGAAGGGGTTTCTAGGTCCTGTGGTAGAATGATTTTCATTTTCCACTGTGGAAGTCTGGATAAGCATTTCTCAGGAAAGTGGAAATGGGTCTACCTAAAGGAATAGCAGGAGTACTCCTGGGCATAGACCCACAGGATGCACAGACATTTGAGACAGCATCAACATTTGCAAATGCCAGAACCCGAAAACAACCTAGTTGCCCCTCAAGTGAAGAATGGATTGGGAAAATGTGGTACATGTAAGCAATGGAGTAAGCCTCAGTGTAAAAATTTAAGTGCAATACAAGGGGAATGGAGACTATAGGGCTTGGGGATGCCCTGAGGATGCCGCCCAAACTGCCACTGCCTAGCAGAGTTAGATGGACTAAAATGTCCTTCTTTTAACAGAAAAAAAGCTTGGGAATAACATACTGATTGTACAATTTTTATTCACAAAGTATATTGCTTTGGTGAACAGAGATGCCTGCACTCACACATATAGAAAGAGGGCTTGAATCCTCTGGTTCTCCAGGTGGAGCCCATTGAGAAGTCAGCCATATATACTGAGAGCTGAACTTGTCCTCTGCCGGAGCAACAATTGCTTGGCCAACCAAGTCAACCATCTAGTCCCATTACTGGAATTTAAATAAGAAAAAAAACAAAATGTCTTCTTGCTCGTCCAAGTCTATTGTAAGCAAACACTCACGTTTGTATCCTGCTTTACTCTACATCCTTGATTGTATGTTCTGCTCACTGTAGGACAAACAGGTGTATTCCAACAACACTGACTGGGATGGGCATGGGGTCATGAACTAAACAAAACCCCAGTATCCAAATGTTGGAGAAAAAGCAAAGCAGTACTGCAAGTGGGTAGAGTATGCCAGAATACAGTGCTCCCCCTTACCCAACCTGCCATTTGACACATGTAGTGCCATAATGAAGGCCTGAGCCCCCATGCTTTCTTTCACGAGATCCTCAGTAAATGCTCCAAATGGCCCACAGTCTACCTGATTGCCCTAGGTACCAATGCTGGCTGCTGCTTCTGGAATGCACTAGTAGGTCAGAGCTGAGAGGATCCTATGTTTGCTTGAGGCATACCAAACAGGGCTCCAGTGAAGAGGAGTGAGCAGAAGCCAGGGAGCTGTATGATTCAGCAAACAAATGGGGAAATGTGCCCAACATTGTCTTCCATCTTGAGATCTCAGAACCCTCAGAAGCATGAGCTGTAAAGAAATCCAGTGCCTGGGTTTTCAACTGCCAAGCAGTGTGAAGGTCAGCCATGTTGAGAGTGTGGGCAGCATGCTCCATGCAGAGGTCCCTGCACAAAGCATCCTCACACATGACCTATACACGCTCCAGGCCGTACTTGTCAGCAGCTGGCAGCACAGCATCTGCCATGCTGTGGAGGGTTGGTGTCTTTCCGTTGTAAATGAAGCCCATCATTGCCTCGAAAACTTGGGGCTCCAGATCATGGATCTCAAAACGGTTTGTTCTACTCTCCTCTAAGTCATGTTGAATCATGGCTCTGATAACCACAGAGCAAGATGCTAAGATGGTCTTCTGAGCCCAAAACTCCTGGCCAGCTAGCACCAGGCAGCAGTCTGTGAATAGATAATTCTCCCACAGCTCTCCTAGCTCATCTCCCAACGTGCACCTTGGCATCTAGAACTCTGGTTTCGTGCCCTTGCCAGGGATGTAGAAAGAGTCTTGGACCACAGTCACCCAGCACCAGAGGCTCAGCTCATTGTCTTCCAGTAACCAAGGCTAACTCGAAAGAAGGAAATCTCGACGGACGATCTTTTTGAATCCCCAGTGTTGATGTTGCTGGAACATATAGAATCTTAGGCTCGTCATACCTTGGGTTTGCTCTCCTTCGGAATTGATGATCCAAAAGTGGAATTTTGCCCATACTGGGCTCTTTGGGCAGCTGAGCAACGATAGGTAAACCGACAAGTAATCCTGGCTTCCTTCATCGACCCCGTTAGGGTGTATTTTCAGACACCACTGGTCTTTATCACTGGCTCCCGATGAGAGGGTTGGGCGTTTAATGGCTTTGCTGCTTCCAGCAAGAAGAAACAGAACTTGCTTATGGTCCAACTGCAGCAGAATTCCAGGAAGCTGATTTCTGTGTAGCCCCAGCTCTGGCAATCTGCTGCCATGTCCATGGACTTTTTTGCTTGTGATCCTTTGAAGATTAACCTAGATACGAAATGAAAAGTACGACTTTTCGTCTTCAAACTGGGTGGTGGGAAGTCATGATTACAGATATGTACAACACACACACACACACACACACACACACACACACACAAATACACACACACACAATGAGCTAGACACTGATATTGGGGTTTGAGTATTCGAGCTGAAAACAGGAGAGACAAAGCCACCAAGCCAGTATCCCTTGCCTACCTCAGACTCAGTGAGCTCTCCCCAAGCATCAGAATGCTTCCTCTCCCCAGACCCTGGAGATAATCCTGAGACTGAGACTGCAACTCAGACCGACAACACTAGATACCTCTCCTATCTTTTCTACAACTCTAGTTTTGTGATGAAGCAAAATAGCTCTCCTACACTTTTAGACATGTTCCATCTCAGGTATAGCAGTGTTTGCACTTGAACAAAGACAGAACCATCTATCTGCCTGTGTCTCCCCAGTGCTCTGATGAAAGTTGTCTGCTTGGCTTCCATGCCTCACTAGTATGGCTGCTTTGCCATTTTGAATGCTCTAGGCAATCCTAAACTACTTACATGGCTTTAATAAAGCCTCAAATATGTATCGCCACAGATAGCTTTCAGACTTCTGTTTTCTGCTTCCCTCTCTGTTCCCACCACCTTGGGGCTGGAGACTCGGGGATGTCTGAAATTTTCTGCCTGGATCTCAATGTTTGTTTCAGAGAAGACACTTTAAGCTACTTGGGAGTGTCACATCTCCCCAATTTCTTGTCTACATGTAATCTAAGTTCATACTCACCTGTTGAATGGTTCCTAGCATTTGATAAATCAAATGTGTTGTACAGAGCTTCTCTAGAGCAGGAGAATATATATATATATATATATATATATATATATATATATATATATGGAACCTCTGTCCGCCTGAAGGAAAGGGATTCATGACATGAGAAGGACTCCAGGATACTAGTCTAAAATGCAGTAATTACTCAGTATGGTAGACCTACTTGTCTGCTGGTCTTCAAATGGGGAATCAGCATCATAAGTGACATCACTTGTGACCAGATAAAGAACTTCCCTCCTGTACCTAGGCTTAGCAAGGGATCTATCCACAGGGAATGGGCTCTGTTTCTGCTGGTTATGCTCCCCAAAACTGCCCAAGCCACCCAACTGTCATCCATAGTCCCTGATTTCTAGTTCTGTCTTAATTAGCTCTCTAGCTGTCAGCATTTGGGCAGTGACCTCCCAATCGAATCTTCTTTGGGTCTGCTGTTTCTGTGTGTATGCCCACCAAGGTGTTTATGCCCTTGCTCAATTTCTCACTCCTCCTCTGTCTGTAAGACTAGAATGCAGGTGATTGGCCAGTGCATAGCTGTTCATCTATCTCTTCATCAGATTCCATCAGTAGTTAGGGATGAAGATTCAACAGTGACAATGAAGCTGATTGCAACAACCTGATTACAAGGTATGTGCAGTTAATACACACCCCCTCCCCTGAGGCTTAGTTTGTGAGCAGGGCTCTCCATTGTGTATTCATTGGAATTTACCTACAGCCTGGGCTCGGTTTATCCCCCCAAACAAGTCCCTCTATCAAGGTATCCCTTCCCTTGATCAGTTCCTCTCTCCCCTTCCCCCAAGTTGAACTTCCTGGAAACCTCCTGGTCTACACTCAGGTTCCCCTTTACCCTGTGCACTCCAATAACACCCTCAGGCCTAATTCACTCAGGGGATCTTGTCCATTTCTGCATTCTGTGCAGGGAGTATCCAGGTAAGGCTGTCTTAAGGCCCTCTTACTTTGCTGTCTTCTCTTGTGTTTGTGGAGTATAGGCTGCTTGGCCTTGGCTTGTGCTCTTGTGAGTGAATTCACGAGATACAGAGCTAAGCAGAGAATTCCAACACAAGAACCTCAGAGGACCAAAGGCCAATAAGGAAGCAATTAGGATCCAAGATCCTGAGCCATCAGAGAAATTCAAATCAAACGTCCTCTCAGATATCATCTTATACTTATGGTGGCTAGGTTGTGCAGTAAGGTGAGCACGGCTCCAGTGCTGGTGGGAGCACAAACTTTTACTGCAACTGTAGAAGTCTGGACAAGCATTTCTGGAGAAGTGGAAATGGATCTAACTCAAGGCATAGCAGTAGTGCTCTTGGGCATATGCCCACAGGATGCACAGACATACCATACAGCATCAGCATTTGTAAAACCAGACCCCAAAAACAACCTAGCTGCCCCTCATGGGAAGAAAGGATAGGGAAAATGTGGTACATGTAAACAATGGAGTAAGCCTCAGTAGGAAACTTGAAGTGCAATGGAAGGGGAATGGAGTCTATGGGACCTTGGGTGGCCCTTAGGATGCTGCTCAAACCTCCACTGCCTAGCAGAGTTGGATGGACTAAAATGGCCTTCTTCTAATAAAAACAGCATGGGATCCACATACTGATTGTACAATTTTTATTCACAAAGTCTATTGCCTTTGGTGAACTGAGATGCCTGCACCCACACAGATAGAAAGAGGGCTTGAATCCTCTGGGTCTTCAAGTAGAGACCATTGAGAAGTCACCCATGTATACTGAGAGCTGAACTCATGAACTGGTCCTCTACAGGAGCAACAATTGCTTGGCCAATCGAGTCAACCCTCTAGCTCCATCACCTGAATTTAAATAAGAAAAAAATCAAAAGGTCTTTTTGCTCGTCCAGGTCTATTGTAAGCAAACATTCACATTTGCTTGTTACTTTTCTCTAAATCCTTGATCTTATGTTCCTCTCAGAGTAGGCCCCACAGGTGTATTCCAAGAACACTGATTGGGATGGGCATGGGGTCAGGAACTAAACAAATTTACAGACGAAGGGACTACTGACTTCCGGAGGATGGGAGATGAAAACCAAAACAGAAATCTTGGATATGCTACAAGCCCTATCCCAGGCTAAGTGACTGAGTATTATGCATTGTTCGGGCAATCAAAAAGGTGATGATCCCATTGCCACAGGGAACTGACTAGGGAATGAGACTGCTAATTAAACTGTTCTCAGACCTCAGATACTGCCTTTGCAGATGAGGGACCTGAATGACCTGGCAAACAGCCTCGGTTCAAGTACTCAGCTGAAGACCTAGCTGTCCTGAACAAGATAGGTGAAAACTATGACTCAAACACCCAGGAATGGAGATTCCAAGGGATACGAGTCCTCCCTCGGAGGGAGGCAGAGATTTGGGGACTGACTTTCACAATTTGACTCATTTGGGTAAGAAAAAACTGACCACCTTGTTGGCCAGAGAGGAACCCTTTTTCCATATCCCCATGTAGACTATCTCATACAGCAGTTAGTCAGCAATTGTGTCCCCTGTAGCAAGGTCAACACAGGGAGACTAACACTACCAGAGTGTGGGTGTCAGAGCCAGAGGCCATCACCCTTGCACTTATTGGAAAGTTGACCTTATAGATATCATGCCTGGAATGTATGGTAACAGATATTTGCTAGTCTTTATAGACACACTTTCAGTATGGGTTGAAGCTTTCCCCACCAAGAAAGAAGCGGCTCAAGTAGTAGTCAAGAAGTGTTGGAAGAAATTTTTCCCTGGTTCAGCCTGCCTAAGATTATAGGGCCAGAAAATGGGCCCGAATTGTTCTCCTATGTGAGTCAGCTTGTGGCCAAATTACTGGGGCTTGATAGCAAATTACATTGTGCCTATAGCCCCCTGCATTCAGGAAAAGTAGAGAGAATGGACAGAGCAATCAAAGAGACTCTAACAAAATTAGCGTTGGCGACTGGCACTAGAGACTGGATTCAACTCCTACCAAGTATCTCTATAAAGCAAGGAGAACCCCTGGCCCCCATGGACTCACACCATTTGAAATTCTATATGGGGAACTACCTCCAGCCATTACATTTTATGATTGTGATATATCTGCTTATGTCAATTCCCCAACCATACAGGCTCACTTGCTAGTGCTGCAAGCAGTTCAGGAGTAGATTTGGAGGCACTTGGCTGCAGTCTATCAAGAAAAAGGACCATCTGCCAATTTTCATCCCTTCCAGATAGGGGATAGGGTCTATGTGCAGAGACACCAATCCCAGATTTTGTAGCCCCTCTAAAAGCGACCTTACCCCGTACTCCTGACCACTCCAACGGCCCTAAAACTCGACGAGATTGCTTCCTGGGAACTTGGCTCACATATTAAGCCAGCCCCACCTGCGGACCAAGAAGCAGCAGAATCATGGCACCTTCAAATACCCAAAACCCACTCAAGATAAGACTCTCAAAGAAAACTTTTTAATGATTTTCATGTTCTTAAACCTAATATCCCTATGTTTCTGTGCAGCTCATAACCCCCATGCTCCTTTTATTAATACCTGGCAGGTTAGGAATCCTGAGACAGGAGAAATTATAAACCAGACCTCCTCCTGGAGATGAGGGAATTCTAACCGACTTAAAAGGGAACAAGGCTGGTTTGAAGGACGATTTATGTAATCCTTTTTACTCACTACTACCCTATTTTCCACAATCCTGGGGCCCCTGTTTATCCATAACCGAAACCCTAATTCTTACCCACCAATATCAGTCCCTCAATCACTGAGAAAGACCTTACATTTTATGATTAAATCCTCACCTAAAGAAATGGAGGAGTGAGAGACTTTAGTTTGTAAAGAAAAAAAGCGGTAAGAAGTTTCTCACAGGGCTTGGCCCACAAGAAAATAGACCCCAACTCTAGAGCAAATGGTTCTAGATGAGTGGTCCTGTCTTGGTCACTCCTGGCCAATAAACAGTCTTGTGACTTTCCAATCATTCTGTGGTTTTCCCTTTGAAGAACAGGTCACACCTGGGTGATCTCTCAAACATGAGATCATACTTTTCAATCAGTCTCCTTGTGCCCCATGCATGCATGCTAATTCGCAGTCTTTCTCCATAAAAAGTGCCTGAACCCTTTTAAGGGTGTGCAGCTTTCCCCAAGATTGCTGACATGGGAGTGTGCACAACAATATGATAATTTACATAAGTGACCAAAAAACTCTACCAGGGAATTTCTACACCTGATCAACAACTTCAGCAAAATGGCAGGATACAAGATTAACTCAAAAAACTTAGTAGCCCAAGTATATACAATTAAGGGGTTGAGAAACAAATCAGAAAAACATCACCCTTTACAAAAGCCACTAACGTCATAAAATATCTTGTGGTGATGCACACCAAACAAGTGAAAAATCTATATAGCAAGAACTTTGTGTCTTTAAAGAAAGAACTTAAAGGCGGTACCACAAAATGGAAAGAAAATAGTGCTATGGGGATGATTGATCTAGATAACTAAGAGAAAATTGGAATGCTGTTCCACAGTGAAAGTACCAATGATGATTGCTGTTTGGCAGGAAAACATTTAGGACTACCATTGATGCCAACATGTTCTATAATCAATGAAAATGGGGGACTGCGATATCCTAATACAGACAGATAACAAAAGGCACAGATCTACCAGGATAAAAATATATGTCTCATCTCCATGAAAATACCAAGAAAAGGTTGTGTCATTTCCAAAGAAGATGAGTAAAGACCACCAGCCTTAAATATAGTCAAATTATGTTAGCTGTAATTTCTGTAGTGGTGTATATTCTTCCTAAACACAGGTTTCAGAGAATATTCAGGATCATAGGTGAATTGGGATTATTATAAATCCCAAAAATTTAATGTTTCCAAAGGTTGGGGGTGTCTTTCTTTGAAATTCTGATGATGTAGTTATTTGGAAAAACATCTTACATTCTCAGGGTATAAGTTTATGTAGTGGGTGTAGAACATGTGAAAATCCAGAAATTTTAGTTTTGTGATGAACACAAATAAATTTCTTTTGTCCTTCTGAAAAGGTGGATTCTGATCTTCAGACAGACAGAGGCTGTGCCATAAGTAGAGGAAGGTAATTACAAATACTAGGTAGAGCCATGCGAATAATTATAGAAAAGAGATTAGAGTTGACATGAATGATTCTGTTGTGTGTTTTGGGAATGTGTTCATACAGATATTTGTGTTCTCTTTCATTTTCTTTATCATGCAATGTAACATTAAATAAAAGAATACCAATGCTTATCATATTATGTTTGAAATAAAAAAAGAATTTCCTTCAATGAATATTGTAATCTCTTTTAAGTTGATAATGCATTTGTGGTTGTTTGGAGGGGCATTTGTATTAAGTACATGAAATCATAACTTTTAAATATATATATATTGCATTTTCACTTTTCTATGAAATAATTCAATTAGGTATGGTGGAATTATGAGCTTGTTGTTATTTTCATTTGGAAATTGATCAGGGCATAAGGTGACATGATTGTGTATCATGTTGACAAAGGATTGACTTGTAATGGCTATTCTAATTTGTCAATTTGAATACATCTACAATTAGTGAAAATCTGGAAACAAAAGTCAGAGTTATTTGATTAATTTGAAGTAGGAAGAACATCTTCTTATCTGTATATTGAGGTAGTGAGAATCTTTCCTTTATTCTGGGTCTTGATGCAGGAAGACATACTTTTAATTGGACTCCACCTTCTGGTGGAAGCCTATGGAAAGCATGGACGATAAAGTTTTTGTGTTTTTTCTGCTTGCACATGTCTTGTAAGTTTGCCGACTTTCTTGCAACCTCGGGGAAGGTGATGGGGCCTAGTCAATATTCAAATGACTTGACAGATTTTGTTGATCCCTCCTGGAAGGCATCACCCTCCCTGTGGAGTGGGGAAAATATGGGATGGAAGGGCAGGTGGGTACATGGGGGGAGTGAGAGAGCGAGGGATAGAAGAATGTATAGAGGGAGACAGGGATGGAAGTATGGAGAGTGAACTGGATTCAATGTGTAAAATAAGAAAATAAATAAATATAAAAAAAGAAAAAAGAAAAGCATGGAAGATAAAATTTTCCTGCTTGCTGATGTCTTGTTAGTAAATTTGCAGGCACGCTTGCCTTCACTGGAACTATACCCTTCTCCTTTGGGATTCCAGTATTTACTCAAGACCACCTGAGACAACCCAAATCATAGACTGTGCAATATTAGGGTTATGGAATTTCTTTATACAACCAGCATTTGTTGGATTAGCTGGAGCACATGGTGTAAGTCACTCTAATAATGAGCCACAAGCATTTATATTGATTTAAATTCTTTTGTCTATTCGGGTATATGAATATGTGGTGTTGGCCAATTCTGATGGTCCTTATACTGTCTAATTATCTCTGTCTCTCAGTCTCTGTCTCCCTCTGATTCTTTGTAATTCTCTCACTTTCTCTCTCCATCTATCTTTGTCAATGCCTATGTGCCTGTCTTTCTGTCTCTCGTTCTCTGTCCTTTCTTTTCCATTGTTCTTTGTCTGTCTCTTTCTAGGTAATTACCTAAGTTGTTCCACATATTTGTAAGTATTTGTTTGCCTTCACCTATTCTTATGTGATCTTGTCCATTTGTTTTCCTGTGATGACCAGTAGCGTTCTCTATTATGAGGACACTTTTGCTAACAAAATCCTGTAGCAACTGGTTTTGTGGACTTGAATACCTTCGGTAATCTGTCAGATTATCCACAGAAATATCTACCCCAAATGAAGGCTCTAGCTCTTATATTTCTACAATGGCGAATTGTATGGAAAAAAATAAAAACAGTGATTCCTGCTAATGGGAATATCAGTTCTCTTGTGAGACACTGAGTACAGTCTCTAGGAATATGGTCATGTTTTATTCCCATGTGAGAGAGAAGCACCACAAGAGAGAATCTTTCTGGAGAAGTAGGCTTGGAATTGCTCAGTTGATTGAATCATGTCCTCTATGCTTAGTGGCCACCTTCAGGCATGATGAACAGGAGAGAGTTGAAAGATTACGACATTTTACGGGACATATTTTGAAGAAGAAACATCTAAAACTGCCCCTTCAATAACTGTTCATTAATTCTGCTGGAAGAAAAAAACTCCATCAATTTTATAGAATGCAACATATGACTTCAAGTTCAAAATTTGGAGATCACAGAAGTAATCTGAAAGACTTTAGTTTGCAGAGCAAGGATGTAGGAAAGGGGCAGGAGAATAGTTCTTGCAAGCAGAATATAGAAATTCACAAAGAATGTACATTGACATGTGTGGAAAGATCAGGAATTATGAAAACAAGAACTATTACTATGGTGATGGGGCTAGTGGTTATATGGTAGGCAGATCTTGTTAAATGGGGCTGATTACTGAATCATCACACCTTCGTGGAATAACTGAGGTCTCTAAATGTAGAGCCGAGAGAAAGCCAGAATATAGAAGACTTTAGCTTGCAAAGAAAAAAGGGATAAGAAGTTTCTCACAGGTCTTGTCCCACTACAAGGAAATAGGCCCCAACCTTTGAACAAATGGTTCCAGATAAACAGCACTTTCTGGGTCACACCTGGCCAACTGACAGTCTGGAGACTTTCCAAGGTACATTCTATGTTATTCCTTTGAAGAACAGGACACACCTGGGTGATATCTCAAACATGATATCATACTTTGTACTCAATCACCTTGTACCCCATGCATGTATGCTGATTTGCAGTCTTTCTCTATAAAAAGAGCCTGAACCCTTTGAGGGGTGTGCAGCTTTCCCCAATATTGCTGACACCAAAGTGCACACTCGTTCAATAAACACCTCTTGCTTGTTGCATCTCCTGGTTTTTGTGTTTGTGTCACGGGGCACTCCCATTGGCCCAACAGGACCCTGGAATTAGGGTATTACATGGTGAATTAAATTGAAGAATTTTCTTATGTTGATCCATCTCTGCACCCCTGGGATGAAGCCTAATTTGTCATGAGGGATGATTTATCGGCTGTGACCTTGGATTCAATTTGCCAAATACTTTTGTGGAGTATTTTAGCATGAATATTCATGAGAGATATTGGTCTGTAGTTCTCCTCCTTAGTTGTGTCTTTCTGTAACTTGGGAACCAATGTAATTGCATCTTTGTAAAAAGAGCAAAAAAATTAAGTCCAAATTGATCATAGATATCAACAAAAATCCAGCCACATTAAACCTCTAAGAAGAGAAAGTGGGAGAAAAATTTTATAGGAGACCACTTCCTGAACATTACACCAGTAGCAGAGAATTTGAGATCATTGGTTCATCCTTAAGTTCCCTGTTCCCTGTTAATGACACAGAAAAGTATGCTTTGTTCACAGGCTTCATAGTACCGGATAAACATGTTTAAGATGTTACTTCAGAGATTCAGAATTTTAGCATTAATGAATGCACTTTTAATGAACTGTGAAGAGTTTTCTGTCTGTGAAGAGTTTTCAAGAGCCTTTAAAATTCTGTGGAATTCACTGGTCCCAGCATTTTGGGACAGGTTACCATTATGAAGAGGGTAGAAGGCTGCAGGTGTGTTCAGTACTCACCTCCAACTTCACTCACTCAACCTCTTCTATTCAGTCAATTTCCTCCGGTTTTCTTCTAAGCATAGATTTAAAGTTGTGTTTCATTAAAATAAACCCTGTACTTGAGAAATATATCCATGCCTTTTAACCTAAAGCCATAGCCTTTTGTTATGATACCTAAGTAAAAATTTACTCCAACAATCTTACATAACCTGAATTTTTCTGGGATGAGGGTGTCAAGCTGAACCTGCAAAAGACCCTCCAGATATGCTAGCCCCTGCTCTAGCTTCAAGAAATCAACTGAGTAAGAATTGGCAGGTTGACTTTACTCAAGCACATATTCTATCATCTCTTATTACTTGTGGACACTTTTACAGTTTAGAAAGAGTGGCATTTCCCATCTCCAGAGAAAGAGCAGTTGTCATGTATCCTGTATTCCTGAAACACATCATCCCTCCATTTCATGTCCCATCCACACAAGCTATAGGCTCAAGTGGGCAACTATACTGCAACTGTGTCATGCTTTTCAATATGTCCCAATGAAGGGCACATCTGTCCTCAAATCTTCCTAATTCACCTTGTCTATTTGAGTATCCAGTGCACATCCCCTTTTCCTTCTTTCTGGCAGCCATTACTCTCCCCAAGGTTAGACCTGTTCATAAGTGAATAATCTAGGGCTTTTTGTTTGTTTTGTTTTTTGTCTTGGCATCTTTTCTTCTCTACTCCCTCAATGAATAGATGTCTAAGGTCTCCAGGAAAGCAGCTAACCAACTGCTTCTTCACCCATACCGCCCTCTGAGCATGAGCCCAATGACTCATGATTCCTGAATACCCATTGCCACCTCATCCCACACCCACAGCAATAGCCAGAATTGAATATGTTCCTATAAATATATGAAGTTTGGAATGTTTAGTTTGAAGCCAGAAATCTGCTCCATTTATCTATCCCTTTCCAGATCCTACCACTGGGAAAGCCCATCAAGCAGAAACTCTTCTCCCAGAGGGTAATCAAGGATACCTCCTGAAAATCAGGCTCATGACTTCCTCTCCGTCCTGAGATTACACCAAAATGCTTTACTCAAATTAAAACCTGTACTTCGATTAGGCTTGATTGGCTTAATTTATCACCAGAGTTGTTCTCTACAAGAGGATCTTTTTACTTATCAAATAATCAATGAGATTCCTCATTCAGAGGTGACAGACCAGGTGGAGGTATCAAATTACTCCAAAGCATTATGCAGAAACTGAGCAGAGTTTGTCTTATGGACCTGGAACTCAGGTGGTGCCATTCCTAAAGTTCACTAAAGAAAATCTCTCTCTCTCTCTCTCTCTCTCTCTCTCTCTCTCTCTCTCTCTCTCTCTCTCTTTTTTTTTTTTGAAATGCACTGAGAACACTGGTGTCTCAAGGTCTTCTCTCTGCAATCTTACTAATAACTACAAAACTATTTTCAGGCAGCCTGATGTCGTCTAGTGTAGAGGATACTTTAAAAGTCAAAAGAGCCTATGCAGATGTGCAGTAGACTCTAAGCGACCACCGATGCATACCTAGACTACTATGCCCATCAATATTTTCAATATTGATATTGACGATATTCCACAATAAAGGCAAATATAAACATTATTTATGTATTTCTCCAGCTCCTCAGCAAATGTTAAAAGGAAAACTCCATACCAAGGAGATTCAGCACAACCATAAATAATGCAGGGAATAAATAATCTCAGAGCAATAAATGAAAAAGTAGGGGAACACATACACACACAAACATAACAACATCTAAAGAAGGACATTTTCTAAAAGCAACCTGCTTTAAAAGCATTCTGCTTAGATTTTTAAACATTTTTTTTTACATATCTTTTAAAGTCCATCCTCAGCTTCATTTGCAATTAAATAATCATGTTATTTTCATTCATTCTTTTAGGAGCTTCTGGCAATCTGCTCCCAAATGAATCATACCGAGTGTACTTTTTTTACAACTGTCCAGCCTTAGCTTGGGTTGTTCCTAGACAAACATTCTTGACATAATTTTCACATCTAATTTTAGTCTCTAGACTTTGATATTTCTCTTACTTCTGTGTATCTTACTTTCCCTGGTACTCTGTGCATGGCAGTTTAATTGGGTGGCTGTATAGAAGGGTAGCTGGCCCCTTGCAACCACCTTTCCTTGTTCTCTTGTTCCTACCCTCTTGCAGATTTCTTCTTCCGTTATTCATATTCTCTGCCTAACAACACAACCTATCTCTGTCTCCTGTCTCACTATTGGCTGTTCAACTCTTTGTTAGAAGACCAGGTGTTTAGACAGAAAAAAAAACTTCACAAAGTTAAGCATATGCAACTTAAACAATAGTAATACACACAATACACACTAAAATATTATTCTACAGCAGCCAGCAGCCCTGGATGGACACAACACTCCTGAACAATAAAATGAACTCTGTAGGTCACACCATTTCCCACTAAAATTGTAGTTCAAAGATATGATAAACGTAATAAAATATCATGGTGTTGGCATGAATCAAATGGGAAGACTCAAATCTACATACAGGAGCCATGCCATTCTAAGAGGCCTGTGCTACCCCCTGGAAACAGCGTGACATCTTGTTTCTTAATGCTGTGAGGGTTGTGTCTGGCTGATTGGCACTACTGTAGCCAGAGTCTTTCCCCAAATGTAACTCTTTGGAGTTCTGATCAATATTAATGTACTGACAGGTAATCTTTGCTTTCTCAATCTGCTCAGTCTGGCACCTGTAAAAAGACTTACTGTTTTTCAGTGGCTCCTGGTCTGAAAGTTTAGCCAAGTTCTTACATTAACAAATCACCCCTAGAATAACCACAATCCTTGGTAAACACTTAGCTTTGTATTTTGGGGGATATTAAAACCCCAAGGTTCCCATTACCGGGCTCAGTCTTACTGGTTGCACGGTTTTCCTTTCCTCCCCCTTGTTTTCTCCTACTTCTCTCTCCATTTGCTGCCCCCAACTTCTACTATGTCTGGGGGTGTTGTCCCTTTCCCCCTTATGTGAGGGTCTTTATATGAGTCTCTTAGACTATTACTTGTAGCCTAATTACTCTGGTGGTGTGAATTATAGGCTGGTGATCCTTTGCTCTAGGTCTAAAATCCATATATGTATGATTAAATTCTATGTTCCTTTTTTGTGACTGGGTTACCTCATTCAGGAGGGTTTCCTCAAGTGCCATTCACTTGCCTGCGACTTTCAAGTTACCTTTATTTTTGTCTGCAGAGTAGTATCCCATTGTGTAGATGTGCCACATCTTCATTATCCATTCTTCAATTGTGGGGCATCTAGGTGGCTTCCAGGTTCTTGATATTACAAAGAGTGCTGCTATGGACATAGTTGAACAGATGTCTTTTTTGCCTGGGTGTGGATCATTGGGGTATATGCCAAAGAGGGGGATTTCCGGGTCCTGTGGTAAACTAATTCCTAGTTTCCTGAGGAACCACCATAATGATGTACAAAATGGCTGTACTAGTTTGCATTCCCACAAGCAGTGGAGGAGTGTTCCCCTTTCTCTACATCCTTTCCAACATGAGTCATCACTGGTGTTTCTAATTTTAGCCATTCTGGCAGGAGTAAGATGGTATTTCAGTGTTGTTTTGATTTGCATTTCCCTGATAGCTAAGGATATGGAGCACTTTCATATGTGTTTTTCAGGCTTTTTCATTTCCTCTATTGAGAATTCATTCTTCAATTCTGTACCCCATTTTTTAATAGTGTTATTTGGTATTTTGTTGAATAGTTTCTTGAGTTCTCTGTATATTTTGGAGATCAGCCCTTTGTTGGATATAGGATTGTTGAAAATCTTTTGCATGTCTGTGGGCTGCCTTTGGTCTTGTCCACTGTGTCCTTTGCCTTACAGAAGCTTCTAAGATTGAAGAGGTCCCATTTATTAGTTGTTGCTCTCAGTGTTTGTGCCCCTGTTATTATGTTTAGGAAGCAGTCTCCTATAGCAATTTGTTCAAGGGTACCTCCTACTTTCTCTTCTAAGAAGTTCAATGTAGCTTGATTGATGTTGAGGTATTTGATCAATGTGGACTTGGGTTTTGTGCATGGCGACAGACATGGGTCTATCTACAGTCTTCTGTACACCTCCATCAAATTGTGCCAGCACCGTTGGTTGAAGATGCTATCTTTGCTCCACTGTATATTTTTAGCTGTTTCGTCGAAAATCAGATGTTCATAGTTGTGTGGGTTAATATCAGAATTTTCAATTTGACTCCATTACTCTACCTGTCTATTTTTATGCCAATACCAGGCTGCTTTAAGAACTATAGCTCTGTAGTAGAGCTTAAAGTCAGGAATGGTGATGCCTCCTGAAGTTCTTTTATTGTATAGGGTTGTTTAGGCTATTCTGGGTCTTTTTTCTTCAATATAAAGGTGAATATTTTCCTTTCAAGGTCAGTGAAGAATTGTGGTGAGATTTTAATGGGGATTGCATTGCGTCTGTAGACTGCTTTTGACAAGATTGCCATTTTTACCATGTTTATCCTACCTATCCCAGAGCATGGAATATCTTTCCATTTTCTGGTATCTTAATTTCTTTCTTTAGAGCCACAAAGTTCTTATTATATAGGTCCTTTACTTGATTGGTAAGCATTACACCAAGACATTTTATGTTGTTTGTGGCTATTGTAAAGGGTGATGTTTCTCAGATTTCTTTCTCTGTCTAATTGTCTTCTGAAAAAAAGTAGAGCTATTGATTTTTTTTGAGTTTATCTTGTATCCTGCTAGGTTGCTGAAGGTGTTTATTAGCTGTAGGAGATCTCTGGTAGAGTTCTTTGGGTAGCTTATGTAAACTATCATATCATCTGCAAATAGAAACAGTTTGATTTCATCCTCTCCAATTTGGATCCCCTTGATCTCCTTTTGTTGTCTTATAGCAACGTAGTTAGAACTTCCAGTATGATATTGAAGATGTATGGAGATAGAGAGGGCAGCCTTGTCTTTTTCCTGATTTTGGAGGAATTAGCTTAACTTTCTCTCCATTCAGTTTTATGTTGGCAGTTGGTTTGCTGTATATTGCCATTATTATGTTTACATACGTTCCTGTAATCTCTGAACTCCCTAAGACCTTTATCATGAAATGGTGTTGAATTTTGTAGAAGGCTTTTTCAGCATCTAGGGAGAGAATCATATGGTTTTTCTTTTTCCGTTTGTTTATATGGTGGATCACGTTGATAGATTTTCTTATGTTAAACCACTCCTTTTCCAGCGATGAAGCCTACTTGGTCATGGTGGATGATTTCTCTGATGTATTCTTGAATTCGGTTTGTCAGTATTTTACTGAGTATTTTTGCACAGATGTTTATCAGGTATATTGGTCTGTAGTTTCCTTTCTGAGTTGTGTCTTTGTGAGGTTTGGGTACCAAGGTTATTGTGGCCTCATAAAAAGAGTTTGGCAATGAACCTTCCGTTTCTATTTAGTGGAAGAGTTTGAGGAGAAGTGGTATTAGTTCTTCCTTGAATGTCTGGTAGAATTGGGCACTGAATCCATATGGCACTGGACTTTTTTTGGTTGGAAGGCTTTTGGGGACTTCTATTTCATTGCAGGATATAGGTCTATTTAAGTTGTTTGTCTGTTCTTGATTTGTTTTTGGTAAGTGATAGTTATGCAGGAATTTGTACATTTCCTTTGAATTTTAAATTTTTGTGCAACTCAGGTTTTCAAAGTATGACCTGAAATTTGTCTATATTTCTCTATGTCCCTTGTTATGTTCCCCTTTTCATATCTGATTTTGTAATTTGCATGTTCTCTCTCTGCTTTTTCATTAATTTGGATAAAGGTTTGTCTGTCTTGTTGATTTTCTCAAAAAACCAACCCTTTGTTGCATTGATATTTTTGTATTGTTTTCCTGTTTTCTATTTTGTTGACTTCAGCCCTAAAGTTGACCTATTTCTTGGCGTCTACTCCTACGGGATGAGTTCGTTTCTCTATGTTCTAAGGTTTTCAATTATGCTATTAATTCTCTTATGTGACTATCCTCTGTTTTCTTCATACAGGCATTTAGTGTAATGAACTTCCCTCTAGCACTGCTTTCCAGGTGTCACATAAGTTCAGGTATGTTGGGTCCACCTTCTCGTTGTATATTAGAAAGCCCTTAATTTCATTCTTTATTACTTCTTTGACCCAGGTGTGGTGCAATTGCACATTGTTCAGTTTCCATGAGTTTGCAGGTTTTCTGCTATATTTGTTGTTGTTGAATTCCAATTTTAAAGCATGGTGGTCTGATGAGATACAGGAGACTATTCCTATTCTCTTGGATCTGTTGAGGTTTGTTATGCCTCCTAGTATGTGGTCGATTTTAGAGAACGTTCCATGTGTAGCAGAGAAGAAGGTATATTATTTTGTGTTTGGAAAGAATGTTCTATAGATGTCTGTTAAGCCCAGTTGAGACATAATTTCTGTTAGTTCTTTTGTTTCTTTGTTGTGTTTCTGATTCGTGGTCCTGTCTAGTGTTTAGAGTGGTGTTTTGAAGTTCCCCACTATAAGTGTGTGAGGTTTTATGTGAGCTTTGAAGTTTAGTAGGATTTCTTTTACGAATGTGGGTGCCTTTGTATTTGGGGTGTAGATGTTCAGAACTGAGACTTTGTGTTGGTGGATTTCTCCCGCAATGAATACGAAATGACTGTCTTCATCTCTTTTGATTAATTTTGGTTTGAAGTCTAACTTGTTAGCTATTAGGATAGCCATGCCTGCTTGCTTCTTGGTTCCATTTGATTGGAAATTCTTTTCCCAACCCTTTACCCTTAGGTAATGTCTATCTTTGAAGCTTAGATATGTTTCGTGTATGCAGCAGAAGGATCGATTCTATCTTCGTATTCATTCTGTTAGCCTGTGTCTTTTTATAGGTGAGTTAAGACCATTAATGTTGAGGGTGAGTAAGTACCATTGATTGTTGATGGTTGTTTGTATTAGGTTTGTTGTTGGCAGTGGTATTGTGAATATATTTGGTCTGCTTTACCCTTGGTTTCTGATGTAGTGGAATTATCTCTTGCCTACATTTTTGTGGGCATAGTTACCTTACTTGGGTTGTACTTTTCCTTCCAATACTTTCTGTAGGGCTGGATTTGTAGGTAAGTATTGGGAAAATCTGGTTTTGTCATTAAATATCTTGTTTTTTTCCGTCTATATTTATTGAGAGTTTTTCTGGATATAGTTGCCTAGGGAAGTATCCATGTTCTCTTAATACATGTAGAACATCTATCCAGGACCTTCTGGCCTTGAGTGTTTCCATGTAGAAGTCAGGTGTAATTTTGATAGTCTGCCTTTTATGTTACCTGTCCTTTTTCCTTCACTACTCTTAACATTCTTTATTTTGTATGCTACATGTTTTGATTATTATATGTTGAGGAGGTCTTTTTTCTTTGTTCCAGCCTATTTGGGGTTCTTTCTGCTTCTTGTACGTTCAGGAGCATACTCTTCTTCAGATTGAAAAAGTTTTCCTGGATGATTTTGTTGAATATGTTTTCGACACCTTTGAGCTGGGCTTCCTCACCTTCCTCTATGCCTATTATTCTTACGTTTGACCTTTTCACGGTGTCCCACATTTCCTGAATGTTTTTTGTTCAGGATTTGTTGGATTTATAATTTCCTTCGGTTGATGAATCTATTTCTTCTAGTTTATCTTCTGCACCTGATATTCTCTCTTCAATCTCTTGAATTCTGTTGGTTATGCTTGTGTCTGTAGTTCCTGATCATTTGCCCAGTTTTTCTGTTTCCAGTATTTCTTCAGTTTGTGTTGCCTTTATTTTCTCTATTTCAGTTTTCAAGTCTTGAACCATTTCCTTCATCTGCTTAATTGATTTTTCTTGGCTTTCTCTACTTTGTTTACTTTCCTTAAGGAATTTTTTAATTTCTTCCACTTTTTTGTGTGTTTTTTCTTCCATTTCTTCAAGGGATTTCCTCACATCTTCTTTGAGGGCCTCTATCATTTTTATGATGATAATTTTTAAGTAATTCCATTGTATGTCCTCTCCTTTGTTGTTGTGTTCTGTTCTAGTTGGTGTAGATTCCCTAGATTCTGGTTGTGTCATGCTTGTCATTCTGTTTTTAGGTGATTTCTTGTATTGCAGTCTTCTTATAGCTTCTTCCAGTAGGTGTTGGTGGGGTCTCCCCCTCTCTCTATGGTACTTCCCCGGTGGTATTATGTGGGTCAGAGATTCAATATCTGTAGCTCTGTATGGTCCAAGCTCTATAGGAGGTCTCTCTCCAAACAGAACCCAGGGATGGAGTCAGGGCTGAGAATCCAGTAGAAGATGCCACTAGCTGGTGGAAGAGGACAAAGGCTGAGCTGAAAGTTGGGAAGTTTCTGCATGATAGTATGATCTCTCTGGAAAATGGCACTCTCCAGCTGAGGTCTCTTTCTTTAGCATAGGCCCTGCTTTGGGGGTCAAGGATCTTGCCGGCAGGAACTTAGAGTAGACCCGCAGAGATAGACAGATACCTGTGAGGGTCCTAACTCCAGCAGAAGACTGCAGGTGGGGTCAGAGACGAAACAGGTTGTAATTACGGGTTGTCCAATGTAGATAGGCAGGTCTCCTTTGTTCAGATTTGGTCCAAGTAGTCTCAAAGTAGAGTGGACTGTTGGCTCTACCCTCTGTCCCAGTGCTCAACCAGAGCAGAGGGACAATGGTCAGGGTAGGGCACAGAATATGGGGACAGGTTCACAGTGGGGATGGGTGGGGGTATATCAGGGCTCCAAGGGTGCTCTGGATGGGGACAGAACACAGGAGCAGTGGGATCAGGGGCCAATCCAGGGAGTTCGGGGCTGGGAGAGATTGTCTAGGAGCAGCCACCCCGATTGGGCCCAGACTCACCTCTCCTGGAAAAGATTTTCACCAATCCTGTTACTGACAAAGGGCTGATCTTCAAAATATACAAAAAAAAATTCTAGAAAGTAGTCAGCAGAAAACCAAATAACCTTGTTAAAAAATGGGGTATGGAACTGAAGAATAACTTCTCAATAGAGGAAATCAAAGAGGCTGAAAAACACTTAAGAAAGTGTTCAACATCCTTAGCGATCAGGTAAATGGAAATAAAAACTACTTTGAGATACCATCCTACTCCTGCCAGAATGACTAAAAATTAGAAACACCAATGACAATTTATGCTGAATACTTAGTTGAGAAAGGGGAACACTCCTTCACTGCTGGTGGGAGTGCAAACTTGTACAGCCATTTTGGAGGTCAGTATGGTGGTTCCCCAGGAAAATGGGAATTAATTTACCACAGGAACCAGCACTCCCCGTCTTCACCATATACTCTAAGGATTCATATCCATGCAACAAAGACACCTTTTCAATATGTTCATAGCAACATTATTTGTAATAGCAAGAACCTGACAGCAACTTAGATTCCCCTCATCTGAAGAATGGATAAAGATTTGGTACACCTACACAATGGAATAATACTGTGCAGAAAAAAAAAAAACAATGGAATCTTGAAATTCCCAGGCAATTGGAAAGGCTACCATAAATGCCATTCCCAGATAGTGAGGTCAACAACTTACTTATCCACCATCATGGAGCCCTCATCTAGTACTTGTTGGAAACAGAAGCAAACACACATATCTAAACACTGAGTCAAACTAGAATCCAGATGCATAGGGAGAGGACATACTAGGTTGCAGAAACACAGAGACAGGTGACATAAACAAGGAGGAGCTAATGGGCCGCCAGACTGATAGGTGGGAATCTGGCATGGGACTTAATCAGTCCTCTCTGAATATGGGTCTCAGCCTTTAACTGAGCTGTCTAAGGGACTTCAGACAGGAGAACCAGGATGTATTCCTGGTGCACAAAAGGATACTGCAGACACATCTCCTCACCTGCTTTACTATTGCCCTAATGACTTCCTTCCCTTACGGGAGGAAAGGGACTGCTATCCCCTCCCTAGGCAGTGCAGAGAGCCTATTTCTGCCCTCATCATCTCCCTTCTCCTCACCCTAGGTGACATTGGAGCTAGGACAGACATTTATTCCCTTGTTTTATCCAGCAAAAGGTATTCTGAACTATGCTTCTCTATCAACGAAGATGTCCAGCGATTTCAAGAGGGTATAGATTACCTTGCAGTCTCCCTTGATTCCCTTCCCGAAGTTATCCTCCAAAATAGGAAGGGACTTGATCTCTTGTTGTTGCTGCAGGGAGTTGTCTGTGCTGCCCTTAAGGAGGAATGCTGATTTTATACCAGAAAGACAGGAGAAGTAAAGGACAGTATGAGAAAATTAGAGAAGGTTTAGAAAAAAAGAAAAAGAGAGAGCAAGCAACAAGAAAGCTGTTACAAAAATGGTTTCTCTACCTCCTCTTGGTTATCCACTTCATTGCCTAGTATTCTGGTCCCCTTTGTGGGTCATATATTGCTTTTTTTTTCTTTTGTCGCATGGGCTGTTAGGCATTGGACAGATATTATCTAGCAACAGATAGATAGCCTTGCCACAAATCCAATTCAAATTCACTATCAGAGGCTTGCCATGAGTGAAGGTGACTATGGGGAAGGTTACATTCGCCTGACGCTCCCAGTTAACCCTTAGCTTAAACAAGCATTATTCTTCCCCTGAATCAAAATGGCCTTCAGACCAAGACCCTTGAGCAGCCCCAGCTGGGGACTTAGGAAGGAACCTTCTCACATAAAAATGAAGATCTTTGTCCCAGGGGCAGCTCGCAAAACATGGGTACATTTCTCAGCCTCCACACAATTAAGACAGGAACTTTGAAGGCTGTCAAAGATATCCAGAGACAGTTGTATGGGTGAGAGCCTCTCAGAATGATCCTAAGGCAGGCAACCATCAGCCCTAAGTTACTCTTAGAGAAACATCTTGGATGCTCATCTCTATTATTATACTAGAGTGGGGAGATTTTGGGACCATCACCATCCTCAATACCTCACTTCTCTGAAATAGACAATTTTTGCCTCTTAAGAAGTAAGCCAGTAGAATGTTTAGCAGAGCATTCCTCGATACAGGCTTGCGGTTTTACAACCAGTTAAAGAATAGCTTAGGATAATTTTCTTGTTGCAGCTTTACAGACAGTTAAAAAATAGCTCAGGATATTACTCCTGCTACAGTTTTACCATCAGTTAAAGATTAGTTTAGGGCATTCCTTCTACTCACACTTTCAGTATGCCCAATTGCAAATCCCTGTCCACAATCTGCCCATGATCCTATATAAGCCTCCCTGGAGAAAATGAAGTTTTACAGCTTGATCAGAATATGGACTTGTTGTTGTGCTTCTCATTCATTACCCTTAGGTGTCTCCCAGTTCATCGTTGACTGCCCCACAGGTCAGGGCACCTTACGTTGATCTTTAATGAGGTCACACCCTCTTGGGGGGGGGAAGCCCATAAAGGGACACTAACAGAGGAAGACTGTCATGTTTGCCTACTGGCACTCACCTTGAAGCAAGTGTGTTCCTTCACTGGCATTAACAAGTAATATTCTGAATTCCTGCATATAAAAAAGACAAGCAGACAGGGGAGACATTCCGGACTGCGTAAGTACTGGATTTTAGACTGGTAGCCCAGAGTATTTCTAATGAATCCCTTTTCTTCATGCAGAAAGAGGTTCCTTCTATATATTCTGTTGCTCTAGAGAAGCCCTGTACATCTCTTTTTGACCTATAAAATGTTAGAAACCATTCAACAGTTAGTATGATTGTCTTAAAGTATGTATCCTTTGTCCTCAGATTCAATCTAGACAAGAAAATGGAGGGAAGTAATGCTACCAAGTACTTTAAACTGTCTTCTCTGAAACTGATATTGAGGTCTGTACAGAAAATTTCAGAGACACCAGAGACTCTAGCCTCATAGTTTTGGGAACAGTGAAGAAAGCAGAAAATAGAAGTTTGAAAGCTATCTGTGGTGGTATATAGGTTAGGTATATTTATTAATGTGATCAATATAGCAAAAGACCCTTACCAGTGAGGCTAGGAAACCAGGCAGTCATTTTTCATCTCAGTACCCAGGAGACAAAGACAGATGAGTTTCTCTATGTTCAAGTACACCCAGGACTACAACCAAGAGAGAAAGAATCTAAATCAGTAAGAAAGTTCAAGCCCTTGAAATCAGAACTAGAGTGGTAGAAAACATAGGAGTGGGGTCATGTGTAGTCAGTATCAGGATTATATCTAGGAGATGAGGATAGGCAGATTTCTGAAGCTAGGTAGAGCTCCTAGAGACTGAGGTAGGCAAGAGATAGTGGCTTGGCAGCATTGCCTCTCTGGTTTTCAGCTTGGAGCTTGTACACCAATATCAGTCTCTGGCTCTTTTATTTTCTTTGTGTTGTAGATATGTATATTTGTGCCCCCCAGGTTGAAGACAAAAAAGTCCTACTTCTTCATTTTGGATCTAGGTTAACCTTCAAATGACCAAAAGCAGATAAGTCAGGGCGAGATTTGGGCTACACAGAAATCAGCTTCCAGAAATTCTGCTTCAGTTAGACCATAAGCTCCTTCTGTTTTGTCCTCTGGGAAAGCAGGGAAGCCATTACAAGCCTAACCTCATCAGGAGTCAGTGACAAAGACCAATGATGTTTGAAAGTACATGCAAATGGGGTCGAGGAAGAAAGTTAAGATTACTTGTCAGTTTATTAACATTGTTCAGGTCCCCAAAGAGCCCAGTATGGGCAAAATTCCAATTTTGGATCATCAGATCCGAAGGATAGAAAATCGAAGGCATGAAAAGCCCAAGCTCCTTAAGGTTCCTGAAATATCACCACTGGGGATTCAAAAAATTCATCCTTCGAGATTTCCTTTTGTCCTAGGTCCTTGCTTCCTTAAAGGCAATGAGCTGAGCCTTTGAAGTCAACTTACTGTTGTCCAACACTCCTTCGACATCCCTGACCAGAGCACAAAGCCAGAGATCTAGATGCCAAGGATTACAACGGCAGATGAGCTACTATATCTGTGAGAGAATTCCCTCTTCACAGGTTAATGCCTGGTTCCCGGATCACAAGGCCATCTTAGCAGCTCACTCTCTGGTTTTCAGTGCCATGTGTCAACATGACATGGAGGACAGCAGAGCACAACGCGTTGAGATCCATGTTCTGGAGCTTCTCGTCTTCAAAAGCTATCATGGGATTCACTCAAACCAGAAAGGCACCAGACCTCGACAGCATGGCAGATACTGTGCTTGCACCTGCTGACAAGTATGGCCTGGAGCATATGAATGTCATGTGAGGGGATGCCCTGTGCAGGAAACTCTCCAAGGAGAATGCTGCCCACACTTTCATCCTGGCTGACATGCACAGTACAGGGAACCTGAATACCCAGGCACACTGGATTCGATTAGAGCTCATGCCTCATAAGTCTCTGAGACCTCAAGATGGAATACAATGTTTTTCTCATATCCCCATTTGGTGACTAATGCATACAACTCCCTGGCTCTGCCCACAGCTCTTTACTAGTGCCCCCTCTCAAACTCCTGAATCATACTTTGGATCCTCCCAGCTGTAACCTACAGGTGCATTCCAGAAGCAGCAGCCAGCTTCACTACCAAGGACAACTTGGTAGACTACAGGACATGTGTAGCATTTACAGAGAATCTGGAGAAAGACAGTATGGGGGCTCGAGCCTTTAATACTGCTGTAAATGAGTTTAATGGCAGCTTCGGTAAGGGGGAGCACTGTATCCTAGCATATTCTACCCACTTGCTGTACTGCATTGTTTTGTTCAACATTTGTATACTGGGATTTTGTTTACTTCCTGACCCCCTGCCCATTCCAATCAGTGTTCTTGTGTTTCTCTCTCATCATGCATGTGTGACTTTTCAATCATCTCCATCTGGAGATCCAGATGATTGAAGTACACCTCTTATCTGTAAGGGTGCATGTGTAAGGATGGAAAAATATAGCTTAACTCGCCAATGACCACAGGAAGCTAAAAGTTTAGAAATATTATCTAAAAAGCCCTAAAATATTCAAATTCCAGACCCTGTCCTCTGCCAGGAAATAGGCAAGTTCACGCTCCTTGCTGTTTACACAGACAAGCCCTTGAGTACATAATCATATCCTAGTAAGATAACAGAAGATCAGCTACCTAACTGCTTACCTGAATGCATGAACTGCTTGTGAAACCCCTACCCGAGGGACCTATGTGTGGGATTTGTTGTAAACTTATGAAAACTGTATCAATTCTGCCCTGGAGGTCCTCAGTCTTATGACTGTGCACTCCAGTGCACTTGGAATAAAAATTCCTCATGCTATTTGCATCAAGACCACTTCTAGTGAGTGATTTCTGGTATTGCCTTTCCTGAGTGTGACATTCAAGGTACATGCTCTGTGTGTCTTTCAGATGTATCTCTGTTAATCTACGATGATATGCAGTGTGTAAAATTTTAACAGTTATTTTATTAATTCAATGGTGTTTTTCTTTGATGAAGCCTTTTGTACTCCATCCACCTCTGCTCTGCTTTGGGGGTTTAGGCAACATCCTCAGTGCCTCACCGGTCTACAGAGCCATTACTCCTCTGTCATTGCAGTTACAGTTTGCATAGCAGATGACATTCACCCCACATGCTCATGTGGAAAAGGAGATGTGGATGTCAACGGGGAAGAAGGTACTTGCATCTGACTGTGTCATTTATAATCTGTACTTTGGAAAAGATTTTGTAAAAGAGAAGCAAAGTGATTAATTGGGAATCATTATTTTATCCCCCTGAACTGTGGGTCTGACTTTATATATTGGAAAAATTATTCTTTCCTCCACCCCACCATGGTCATAACAGATTCAATGGCTTGGTCTTCGTCTCTCTTCACGTATCCTCCTCTCTGACTCTTTTGGTTCTCCTTTGACAACTCCTTACATTTTACAGTGGAGTCATAGATGTAGATGTTATTCTCAACCAAGATTCCCAGTTGATTTAGGCCCAAAAGATTGATCTCCATGTGTGTGCTATAAATATTATAAATATTATAGTGGTTGGGTAATAAGTCCTTTAGGCCTACTCCAGGTGCTACATTGTCAAATTATTAGAGATGATTGGAGGTTACCACAGTGTAATCTATGTATATGAGAAAGACACAATTAGACCAGGAATGAGGCACATAACACAACTGGAGTAAGAGAGCCAAAATGGGTGGGAAACTTAGTGAAGGAGAGTAAGGCCTCCACCCCTATAATTTGAATCAAATTATGAAAAGTAATTTTCCACCACATTTGTGGTTTGAGGGAAATCAAGAATATGGGAATCTTGGGGTTTTAATAACCCCCAAAATATAAAGCTAAGTGTTTACCAAGGATTGTGGTTATTCTAGGGGTGATTTGTTAATGTAAGAACTTGGCTGAACTTTCTGACCAGGAGCCAATGAAAACCAGTAATTCTGTTTTACAGGTGCCTGACTGAGCAGATTGAGAAAGCAAAGATTACCTGTCAGTTCATTAATGTTGATCAGAACTCCAAAGACTTACATTTGGGGAAAGACTCTGGCTACAGGAGTGTCATGTAGCCAGACACAATACTCACAGCAGTCAGAAACCATATGTCACGCTGTTCCCAGGGGCAGCACAGGCCTCTTAGAATGGCATGGATCCTGTATGTAGATTTGAGTCTTCCCATTTGATTCATGCCAACACCATGATATTTTATTATGTTTATCATATCTTTGAACTACAATTTTAGTGGGGAATGATGTGACCTACAGAGTTCCTTTTATTGTTGAGGAGTGTTGTATCCATCCAGGGCTGCTGGAAGCTGTAGAATAATATTTTAGTGTGTATTACTATTGTTTAAGTTGCATATGTTTAACTTTGTGAAGGTTTTTTTTTCTGTCTAAACACCTGGTCTTCTAACAAAGAGTTGAACAGCCAATAGTGAGACAGGAGACAGAGATAGGTTGTGTTGGTAGGCAGAGAGTATAAATAACAGAAGAAGAAATCTGCAAGAGGGTAGGAACAAGAAAAAAAGGAAAGGTGGTAGGCAGGGGCTAGCTACCCTTCTATACAGCCACCCAATTAAACTACAATGTATAGCGTACCAGGGAAAGTAAGATACACAGAAGTAAGAGAAATATCAAAGTCTAGAGACTAAAATTAGATGTGAAAATTATGTCAAGAATGTTTGTCTAGGAACAACCCAAGCTAAGGCTGGACAGTTGTAAAAAAAAATTACACTCTGTATGATTTATTTGGGAGCAGATTGCCAGATGTTCCTAAAAGAATGAATGAAAATAACATGATTATTTAATTGCAAATGAAGCTGAGGATGGACTTTAAAAGATATGTAAAAAATTATGTTTAACAATCTAAGCAGAATGCTTTTAAAGCAGGTTGCTTTTAGAAAATGTCCTTTTTTAGATGTTGTTATGTTTGTGTGTTTATGTGTTCCCCTACTTTTTCATTTATTGCTCTGAGATTATTTATTCCCTGCATTATTTATGGTTGTACTGAATCCCCTTAGTATGGAGTTTTCCTTCTAACATTTGCTGTAGATCTGGAGTAATACTTATATTTGCCTTTATTGTGGAATGTCGTCAATATCAATATTGAAAATATTGATGGGCATAGTAGTCTAGGTATGCATCCTTGGACGCTTATAGTCTACTGCACATCAGCATAGGCTCTTTTGACTTTTAAAGTATCCTCTACACCAGACGACATCAGGCTGCCTGAAAATAGTTTTGTAGTTTTTAGTAAGATTGCAGAGAGAAGACCTTGAGACACCAGTGTTCTCAGTGCATTTCAAAAAAAAAAATGAGATTTTCTTTAGTGAACTTTAGGAATGGCACCACCTGAGTTTCAGGTCCATAAGACAAACTCTGCTCAGTTTCTGCATGATGCTTTGGAGTAATTTGATACCTCCACCTGGTCTGTCACCTCTGAATGAGGAATCTCATTGACTATTTGAGAAGTAAAAAGATCCTCTTGTAGAGAGCAACTCTGGTGATATAATAAGCCAATCAAGCCTAATGGAAGCACAGGTTTCAATTTGAGTAAAGCATTTTGGTGTAGTCTCAGGAAGGAGAGGAAGTCATGAGCCTGATTTTCAGGAGGTACCCTTGATTGCCCTCTGGGAGAAGAGTTCCTACTTGATGGGCTTTCCCAGTGGTAGGATCTGGAAAGAGACAGAGAAATGGAGCAGATTTCAGGCTTCGAACTAAACATTACTTACTTCATATATTTATAGGAACATGTTCAAAGTATGGATAGTACTGTGGGTGTAGGATGTGGTGGCAATGGGGATTCACGAATCATGAGTCATTGGGCTCATGCTCAGAGGGCGGTATGGGTGAAGGAGCAGTTGGTTAGCTGCTGTTCTGGAGACATCAGATATCTATTCATTGAGGGAATAGAGAAGACAAGTTGCCAAGACCAAAAATGTAACAAACAAACAAACAAAAAAACAAAAAGCCCCAGATTATTCACCTATGAGCAGGTCTAACCTTGGGGAGAGTAATGGGTGCCAGAAAGAAGGAAAAGGGGATGTGCACTGGATACTCAAAGAGACAAGGGTGAATTAGGAAGATTTGAGAGCAGATGTGCCCTTCATTGGGACATATTGAAAAGCATGACTCAGTTGCTGTATAGGTGCCCACTTGAGCCTATAGCTTGTGTGGATGGGACAGCAAATGGAGGGATGATATGTTTTAGGAGTACAGGATACATGACAGCTGTTCTTTTTCTGGAGATGGGAAATGTCACTCTTTCTAAACTGTAAAAGTGTCCACAAGTAATAAGAGTTGATGGAATATATGCTTGAGTAAAGTCAACCTTCCAATTCTTACGCAGTTGATTTCCTTGAAGCTAGAGCAGGGGCTAGCATATCTGGAGGGTCTTTTGCAGGTTCAGCTTGACACCCTCATCCCAGAAAAATTCAGGTAATTTTAAGTTGTTGACATAAATTTTTACTTAGGTATCATAACAAAAGGCTATGGCTTTAGTTTAAAAGGCATGGGCATATTTCCCAAGTCCAGGGTTTATTTTAATGAAACACAACTTTAAATCTATGCTTAGAAGAAAACCTGGGGAAATTGACCGAATTGAAGAGGTTGAGTGAGTGAAGGCAGAGGTGAGAACTGAACACACCTGCAGCCTTCTATCCTCTTCATAATGGTTTCCTGTCTCATAAAGCTGGGACCAGTGAATTCCGCAGAATTTTAAAGGCTCTTGAAAACTATTCACAGACAGACATATATCAGTTCATTAAAAGTGCATTCATTAATGCTAAAATTCTGAATCTCTGAAGTAACATCTTAAACATGTTTATCTGGTACTATGATGATTGTGAACAAAGCATAATTTTCCGTGTCATTAACAGGGAATTTAAGGATTAACCAATTATCTCAAAGTCTGTGTTACTGGTGTTATGTTCAGGAAGTGGTCTCCTATAAAATTTTTCTCCCACTTTCTCTTCTTAGAGGTGTAATGTGGCTGGATTTTTGTTGATGTCTATGATCAATTTGGACTTAGTTTTGTGCTCTTTTTACAAGGCTGCAATTACATTGGTTCACAAGTTACAGAAAGACATAACTAAGAAGGAGAACTACAGACCAATATCCCTCATGAATATTGATGCTAAAATACTCCACAAAATACTGGCAAATTGAATCCAAGGTCACATCCAATAAATCATCCCTCATGACAAATTAGGCTTCATTCCAGAGGTGCAGAGATGGATCAACATAAGAAAATTCATCAATTTAATTCACCAGGTAATATCCTAATTCCGGGGTCCTGTTGGGTCAATGGGAGTGCCCCGTGACACAAACACAAAAACCAGGAGATGCAACAAGCAAGAGGTGTTTATTGAACGAGTGTGCACTTTGGTGTCAGCAATCTTGGGGAAAGCTGCACACCCCTCAAAGGGTTCAGGCTCTTTTTATAGAGAAAGACTGCAAATCAGCATACATGCATGGAGTACAAGGTGATTGAGTACAAAGTATGATATTATGTTTGAGATATCACCCAGGTGTGTCATGTTCTTCAAAGGAATAACATAGAATGTACCTTGGAAAGTCTCCAGACTGTCAGTTGGCCAGGTGTTACCCAGAAAGTGCTGTTTATCTGGAACCATTTGTTCCAAGGTTGGGGCCTATTTCCTTGTAGTGGGACAAGACCTGTGAGAAACTTCTTATCCCTTTTTTCTTTGCAAGCTAAAGTCTTTTATATTCTGTCTTTCTCTCGGCTCTACATTTAGAGACCTCAGCTATTCCACGAAGGTGTGATGATTCAGTAATCAGCCCCATTTAACAAGATCAGCCTACCATATAACCACTAGCCCCATCACCATAGTAATAGTTCTTGTTCTCATAATTCCTGATCTTTCCACACATGTCAACGTACATTCTTTGTGAATTTCTATATTCTGCTTGCAAGAACTATTCTCCTGCCCCTTTCCTACATCCTTGCTCTGCAAACTAAAGTCTTTCAGATTACTTCTGTGATCTCCAAATTTTGAACTTGAAGTCATATGTTGCATTCTATAAAATTGATGGAGTTTTTTTTCTTCCAGCAGAATTAATGAACAGTTATTAAAGGGGCAGTTTTAGATGTTTCTTCTTCAAAATATGTCCTGTAAAATGTCGTAATCTTTCAACTCTCTCCTGTTCATCATGCCTGAAGGTGGCCACTAAGCATAGAGGACATGATTCAATCAACTGAGCAATTCCAAGCCTACTTCTCCAGAAAGATTCTCTCTTGTGGTGCTTCTCTCACACATGGGAATAAAACAAGACCATATTCCTAGAGACTGTACTCAGTGTCTCACAAGAGACATGAGATTCCCAATAGCAAGATCACTGTTTTTTTTTTTTTCATACAATTCTCATTTTAGAAATAATAGAGTTAGAGCCTTCATTTGGGGTAGGTAATTCTGTGGTTAATCTAACAGATTATCGAAGGTATTCAAGTACCCAACACCAGTTGCTACAGGATTTTGTTAGCAAAAGTGTCCTCATAATAGAGAACGCTACTGGTCATCACAGGAAAACAAATGGACAAGATCACATAAGAACAGGTGAAGGCAAACAAGTACATACAAATATGTGGAGCAACTTAGGGAATTATATAGAAAGAGACAGTCAAAGAACAATGTAAAAAAAGGACAGATTACGAGAGACAGAAAGACAGGCACATAGGCCAAGAAAAAGATAGATGGAGAAAGTGAGAGAATTACAAAGAATCAGAGGGAGACAGAGACTGAGAGACAGAGATAATTAGACAGTATAAGACCGTCAGAATTTGCCACCACCACATATTCATATACCCGAATAGACAAAAGAATTTAAATCTCTCAATATAAATGCTTGTGGCTCATTATTAGAGTGACTTACACCATGTGATCCAGCTAATCCAACAATTACTGGTTGTACAAAGAAATTCCATAACCCTAATATTGCACAGTCTATAATTTGTGTAGCCTCAGGTGTTCTTGAGTAAATACTGTATTCCTAAAGGACAAGCCTATAGTTCCAATGATGGCAAGCATGCCTGCAAATTTAATAACAAGACATAAGCAAGTAGGAAAAATTTATCTTCCATGCTTTTCTTTTTTCTTTTTTTATATTTATTTATATTCTTATTTTGCACATCGTATCCAGTTCCCTCTCCATACTTCCATCCCGCTCTCCCTCTATACATTCTTCCATCCTTCCCTCTCTCACTACCCCATGTACCCACTTGCCCTTTCATCCCGTATTGTCCCCACTCCACAGGGAGGGTGATGCCTTCCAGGAGGGGTCAACAAAATCTGTCAAGTCATTTGAATATTGACTAGGCCCCATCACCTTCCTTGAGGTTGCAAGAAAGTCGGCAAACATACTAGACATGTGCAAGCAGGAAAAACACAAAAACTTTTTCGTCCATGCTTTCCATAGGCTTCCACCAGAAGGTGGAGTCCAATTAAAAGTATGTCTTCCAGCATCAAGACCCAGAATAAAGGAAAGATTCTCACTACCTCAATATACAGATAAGAAGATGTTCTTCCTACTTCAAATTAATCAAATTACTCTGACTTGTGTGCCATTCGTTTCCAGATTTTCACTAGTTATAGATGTATTCAGATTGAAAAATTAGAATAGCCATTACAAGTCAATCCTTTGTCAACATGATATACTATCATGTTACCTTATATCCTGATCAATTTTGAAAAGAAAATAACAACAAGCTCATAATTCCACCATACCTAATTAAATTATTTCACATAGAAAAGTGAAAATGCAATATATATATTTAAAAGTTTCAATTTCTTCTACTTAATACAAATGCCCCTGCAAACAACCACAAATTCATTATCAACTTAAAAGAGATTGCAAAGTACATTGAGGGAAATTCTTTTATTATTACCAAACATAATATGATAAGCATTGGTATTCTTTTACTTAATGTTACATTGCATGATAGAGAAATTGAAAGAGAACACAAATATCTGTATGAAAACATTCCCAAAACACACAACAGAATCATTCATGTAAACTCTAATATCTTTTCTATAATTATTTGCATGGATACCTGGTATTTGTAATTATCTTACTCTACTTATGTCCATCTAAAGATCAAAATCCACATTTCAGAAGGTCAAAACAAATTTATTTGTGTTTATCAAAAAACAAAATTTTCTTGATTTTCACATGTTCTACACCCACTACGTAAACTTATACCCTTATAATCCGTGGACATGGCAGCCTAGTGACAGAGATGAGGCTACACAAAAATCAGCTTCCTGCAATTCTCCTACAGTTGGACCATAAGCAACTTCCGTTTCTTCCTGCAGAAAAGCAGGGATGCCAGTAAAATCCCAACCATCTGATCCGGAGCCAGTGACAAAAACCAGTGGTGTCTGAAAATACACCCGAACGGGGTCGATGAAGAGAGCCAGGATTACTTGTCGGTTTACCTATCGTTGCTCAGCTGCCCAAAGAGCCCAGTATGTGCAAAATTCCACTTTTGGATCATCAATTCCGAAGGAGAGCAAACCCAAGGTATGACGAGCCTAAGATTCTATATGTTCCAGCAACATCAACACTGGGGATTCAAAAAGTTCGTCCGTCGAGATTTCCTTCTTTCCAGGGAGCCTTGGTTCCTGGAAGACAATGAGCTGAGCCTCCGGTGCCGGGTGACTGTGGTCAAAGACACCTTCGACATCCCTGATGAGGGCACGAAACCAGAGTTCCAGACGCCAAGGTGCACGTTGGCAGATGAGTTAGGAGAGCTGTGGGAGAAATCCCTCTTCACAGACTGCTGCCTGGTGGTAGCTGGCCAGGAGTTCCAGGCTCACAAGGCCATCTTAGCAGCTCGCTCTGCGGTTTTCAGAGCCATGTTTCAACATGACTTGGAGGAGAGGAGAACAAACCGCGTTGAGATCCACGATCTGGAGCCCCAAGTCTTCGAGGCAATGATGGGCTTCATGTACACCGGAAAGGCACCAGCCCTCCAAGGCATGGCAGAAGCTGTGCTGGCAGCTGCAGACAAGTACGGCCTGGATCGGTTGAAGGTCATGTGCGAGGATGCCTTGGGCAGGGACCTCTGCGTGGAGAATGCTGCCCAGACTCTCATCCTGGCTGACCAGCACACTGCAGGGCAGCTGAAAACCCAGGCACTGCATTTCATTACAGCTCATGCTTCCGAGGTCTCTGAGACCTCAAGCTGGAAGACAATGGTGGGCTCATTTCCCCATTTAGTGGCTGAAGCATACAGCTCCCTGGCTTCAGCTCACTGCTCCTCACTGGAGCCCCCTCTCAAACGCCTCAAGCAATCTTAGGATCCACTCCGCAGTGACCTACAGGTGCATTGGAGAAGCAGCAGCCAGAGTTGGTACCAAGGACACCCGGGTAGAGCTCGGGACATCTGTAGCATTCACTGACAATCTTGGGAAAGACAGCATGTGGGCTCAGGACTTTAATACCGCACTACATGATTTGAAAGGCAGGTTGTGTAAGGGGGAGCACCGTATTCTTGCATACTCTACCCACTTGCTGTACTGCTTTGCTTTGTCTTCAACATTTCCATACTGGGGTTTTGCTAAGTTCCTGACCCCATCCCCCTCCCAATCAGTGTCCTGGGAATACACCTGTGTGGGCTACAGTTTACAGAACATGTGATCTAGGATTTAGAGGAAAGGAGGAAGCAAATGTGAACATTTGCTCATAAAAGACATGGATGAGCAAGAAGACACTTTTTCTTTTTCTTTTTCTTTTCTTTTCATTTCATTTCTTTTCTTTTCTTTTCTTCTTCTTCTTGATCTCTCTCTCTCTCTTTTTTTCTTATTTAAATTCAGGCGATCAGACCAGAGGTTTTAGTAGGTTGCCCAAGCAATTGACTCCGCTGCAGAGGAGCAGTTCATGAGTTCAGCTCTCGATATACATGGTTGACTTCTCAGTGATCTCCAACTGGGGACCCAGAGGATTGAAGCCCTCTCTCTATCTGTGTGGTTGTATGCATCACTGTTCACCAAAGGCAATATATATTGTGAATAAAAATTGTACAATCAGTATGTGGATCCCATGCTGTTTCTGTTAGCTAACGGCCGCTTTAGTCCATTCAACTGTGCTAGGTAGTGGCAGTTTGGGAAGCATCCTAAGAGTCACACCAGGCTCCAAAGTGCCCATTCCCCTTCCATTGCACTTAAAGTTTCCCACTGAGGGTCACTCCATTGTTTACATGTACCACATTTTCCCAGTCCATTCTTCCCTTGAGGGGCAATTAGGTTGTTTTCGGGGTCTGGCTTTTACACATGCTGATGCTGTATGGTATGTCTGTGCATCCTGTGGGCATATGCCCAAGAGCACTACTGCTATGCCTTGAGTTAGATCCATTTCCCCTTCTCCAGAAATGCTTATCCAGACTTCCACAGTGGCAGTACAAGTTTGTGCTCCCACCAGCAGTGGAGCAGTGCTCACCTTACTGCACAACCTCTCCAGCGTAAGTGTAAGATGATATCTGAGAGGACGTTTGATTTGGATTTCTCTGATGGCTCAGGATCTTGGATCCTGATCGCTTCCTTATTGGCCTTTTGGTCCTCTGAGGTTCTTGAGTTGGAATTCTCTGCTTAGCTCTGTATCTCGTGAATTCACTCACAAGAGGACAAGCCAAGGCCAAGCAGCCTATACTCCACAAACACAGAGAAGCCAGGAATGTAGGAGGGCCTTAAGACAGCCCTACTTGTACACTCCCTGCCCAGAATGTGGAAATGGACAAGATCTCCTGAGTGAAATAGGCCCAAGGGTGTTAGGGGAGTGCACAGGGGAAAGGGGGAGCAGAGTATAGATCAGGAGGGTCTGGGGATTTCAACTTGGGGCAAGCAAGAGAGGAACTGAGCAAGAGAAGGGATACCTCGATAGAAGGTGGGAGATGTTTTGGGGGTGAAACCGAGCCCAGGCTCTCGGGAAATTCCAATGAATCCACAATGCAGAGCCCTGCTTAGAACCTAAGCCTCAGGGGATAGGGAGTCTTAACTGCCCTTGCCTTGTAATCAGCTTGATGACTCCCTTCTTTGTCAATGTCGAAACTTCATCCAGTACCTGATGGGATCTGATGAAGAGAAGCACAGCTAAGCACAGGCCAATCTCCTGCAGTCCAGTCTTACAGAAGGAGGAGGAGAGATAAAGTGAGCAAGGCGGGTAAAGAAAGGCCTTGGCCTGGATACACAAAGAAACAGCAGACCCAAGCAAGATTCGAGTGGGAGGTCACTGCCTAAGGGCTGCCAGCTGGAGAGCTTCCTAAAACTGAAGACTGAACTTGGCCTCGGGAGTCTGTATGACATTTGGGTGTCTTGGGCAGTTTTGGGCACCACAGCTGGCAGGAAACAGAGCCAATTCCCTGTGGAGAGATCCCTTCCTAAACCTAGGTATAGGAGGGAAATTCTTTATCTGGTCTCAAGTGATGTCAATTACTATGCTGATTCCCCATGTGGGAATTCCCCATCCAGATGAGTGAATTGGGCTTGGGGTTGGGAGAATGTGGGCATTCCTGCGGGATTGAGAGGGAACTGGGATTGGGATGTAAAATGACGTAGGTGTAAGAAAAATTTAAAGATAATATGAAAACAATAACTTAGAGGAAAACAAGTGAAATGCCCAGTATTTAGCGAGTAATTGAGAAACGGGAATCTACTCTGTCAGCATGAACGGATCGAGAAGAGTTTCAGATCTTCGTTTCTTCACTTGACACAATAAGCACAAGATACTCCCGGTTCCTCACCTGACTTCATGTGCAATAAACTAACATCTTGACATTGAGATCATTGCACTGGGAAATACTCCGCTGCAGGTGAATTAGGTAGCTAAACTTGCAGCAGGAACATTGGAGTCCCAGGGACAGACCCACCCTAACCCTCATCTTGAGGCCAGAAGACCGATAATCCTCTAATCCTCTCCTTGGGCTTTAATGAGGCCATGCCCTCTGGGAGGAGCCCATAAAGGGACTTACACAGAGGAAGGTCTTCCTCTTTGCCCACTGTTCTGCGCCTTGAAGGAAGTCTTTTCCCTCACTGGCATTAGCTAACAATTTTCTGATTTTCTGAATTCCTGCAAATACTGAAGACCAGCAGACAAGGTAGGTCTACCCCAGCCTTACAGAGTAAGGACTGCATTTTAGACTTACAGCCCGGGGCCTCTTAATGAATCCCTTTTCTTCATGCAGGCAGAGATCCCTTCTATATATAACCTCCTGCCCTAGAGAAGCTCTGTACAACACATTTGATTTATGAAATGCTAGGAGCCATTCAACAGCTGAGTATGACCCAAGATTCAATATAGACAAGAAAATGGAGAGATGTGACTCTCCCAAGTAGCTTAAAGTGTCTTCTCTGAAACAAACTTTGGGGTCCGGGCAGAAAATTTCAGACATCCCCGAGTCTCCAGCCCCAAGGTGGTGGGAACAGAGAGGGAAGCAGAAAACAGAAATGTGAAAGCTATCTGTGGCGATAAGTGGTGGAGGATTTATTAAAGCCATGTAAGCAGTTTACGGATTCCTAGAGCGATGAAAATGGCAAAGCAGCTGGACTAGTGAGGCATGGAAGCCAAGCAGACCACTTTCCTCTGAACACTCGGGAGACAAAGCAGATAGATGGTTCTCTCTTTGTTCAAGTACAAGCAGGGCTACACCCGAGATGGAACGTGTCTAAAAGGTTAGGAGAGCTCTTGTGCTTCATCACTGAACTAGAGTCGTAGAAAACATAGGAGCGGTGTCTTGTTTTTTTCAGTCTCAGTCTCAGGATTATCTCCAGGGTCTGAGGAGAGGAAGCATTCTGATGCTTGGGGAGAGCTCAGGGAGACTGAGGTAGGCAAGGGATAGTGGCTTGGTGGCTTTGTCTCCCCTGCTTTACGCTCGAAGCTCAAAACCCAATATCAGTGTCTAGCTCTTTTATTTATTTATTTTGTTTGTGTGTGTGTGTGTGTGTGTGTGTGTGTTTGTGTGTGTGTGTGTGTGTGTGTTGTAGATATGTGTATTTGTGACTTCCCACACCACAGCTTGAAGACGAAAAGTCGTACTTCTTCATTTCGTATCTAGGTTAACCTTCAAAGGACCACAAGCAAATAAGTCCGCGGACATGGCAGCCGAGTGCCAGAGCTGGGGCTACACAGAAATCAGCTTCCTGGAATTCTGCTACAGTTGGACCATAAGCAACTTCCATTTCTTCCTGTGGGAAAGCAGCGAAGCCATTAAAAGCCCAACCTTCTCCTCGGGAGCCAGTGACAAAGACCAGTGGTGTCTGAAAATACACCCGAACGGGGTCGATGAAGAGAGCCAGGATTACTCGTCGGTTTACCTATCGTTGCTCAGCTGCCCAAAGAGCCCAGTATGGGCAAAATTCCACTTTTGGATCATCAATTCCGAAGGAGAGCAAACCCAAGGTATGACGAGCCTAAGATTCTATATGTTCCAGCAACATCAACACTGGGGATTCAAAAAGTTCGTCCGTCGAGATTTCCTTCTTTCCAGGGAGCCTTGGCTCCTGGAAGACAATGAGCTGAGCCTCCGGTGCTGGGTGACTGTGGTCAAAGACACCTTCGACATCCCTGATGAGGGCACGAAGCCAGAGTTCCAGACGCCAAGGTGCACGTTGGCAGATGAGTTAGGAGAGCTGTGGGAGAAATCCCTCTTCACAGACTGCTGCCTGGTGGTAGCTGGCCAGGAGTTCCAGGCTCACAAGGCCATCTTAGCAGCTCGCTCTGCGGTTTTCAGAGCCATGTTTCAACATGACTTGGAGGAGAGGAGAACAAACCGCGTTGAGATCCACGATCTGGAGCCCCAAGTCTTCGAGGCAATGATGGGCTTCATGTACACCGGAAAGGCACCAGCCCTCCAAGGCATGGCAGAAGCTGTGCTGGCAGCTGCAGACAAGTACGGCCTGGATCGGTTGAAGGTCATGTGCGAGGATGCCTTGGGCAGGGACCTCTGCGTGGAGAATGCTGCCCAGACTCTCATCCTGGCTGACCAGCACACTGCAGGGCAGCTGAAAACCCAGGCACTGCATTTCATTACAGCTCATGCTTCCGAGGTCTCTGAGACCTCAAGCTGGAAGACAATGGTGGGCTCATTTCCCCATTTAGTGGCTGAAGCATACAGCTCCCTGGCTTCAGCTCACTGCTCCTCACTGGAGCCCCCTCTCAAACGCCTCAAGCAATCTTAGGATCCACTCCGCAGTGACCTACAGGTGCATTGGAGAAACAGCAGCCAGAGTTGGTACCAAGGACACCCGGGTAGAGCTCGGGACATCTGTAGCATTCACTGACAATCTTGGGAAAGACAGCATGTGGGCTCAGGACTTTAATACCGCACTACATGATTTGAAAGGCAGGTTGTGTAAGGGGGAGCACCGTATTCTTGCATACTCTACCCACTTGCTGTACTGCTTTGCTTTGTCTTCAACATTTCCATACTGGGGTTTTGCTAAGTTCCTGACCCCATCCCCCTCCCAATTAGTGTCCTGGGAATACACCTGTGTGGGCTACAGTTTACAGAACATGTGATCTAGGATTTAGAGGAAAGGAGGAAGCAAATGTGAACATTTGCTCATAAGAGACATGGATGAGCAAGAAGACACTTTTTCTTTTTCTTTTTCTTTTCTTTTCATTTCATTTCTTTTCTTTTCTTTTCTTCTTCTTCTTGTTCTCTCTCTCTCTTTTTTTTTTCTTATTTAAATTCAGGCGATCAGACCAGAGGTTTTAGTAGGTTGCCCAAGCAATTGACTCCGCTGCAGAGGAGCAGTTCATGAGTTCAGCTCTCGATATACATGGTTGACTTCTCAGTGATCTCCAACTGGGGACCCAGAGGATTGAAGCCCTCTCTCTATCTGTGTGGTTGTATGCATCACTGTTCACCAAAGGCAATATATATTGTGAATAAAAATTGTACAATCAGTATGTGGATCCCATGCTGTTTCTGTTAGCTAACGGCCGCTTTAGTCCATTCAACTGTGCTAGGTAGTGGCAGTTTGGGAAGCATCCTAAGAGTCACACCAGGCTCCAAAGTGCCCATTCCCCTTCCATTGCACTTAAAGTTTCCCACTGAGGGTCACTCCATTGTTTACATGTACCACATTTTCCCAGTCCATTCTTCCCTTGAGGGGCAATTAGGTTGTTTTCGGGGGTCTGGCTTTTACACATGCTGATGCTGTATGGTATGTCTGTGCATCCTGTGGGCATATGCCCAAGAGCACTACTGCTATGCCTTGAGTTAGATCCTTTCCCATTCTCCAGAAATGCTTATCCAGACTTCCACAGTGGCAGTACAAGTTTGTGCTCCCACCAGCAGTGGAGCAGTGCTCACCTTACTGCACAACCTCTCCAGCGTAAGTGTAAGATGATATCTGGCGATAAATGGTGGAGGATTTATTAAACCATGTAAGGAGTTTAGGGATTCTCTGCTTGGAGAATGCTGCTTAGTGTTGCCAAGGATTGTGATTATTCTAGGGGTTATTTGCTAACAGTAATTCTGTTTTACAGGTGCCTGACTGAGCAGATTGAGCATTCATCTAATAACTGTAGGAATCGTGGTCAAACACCCATCCATAAACACTGAGTCAAAGTAGAGCCCATATGCAGATGGAGAGTACAAGACCAGGCAGCAGAAACATATACAGACAGTTTACCTGAACATGGTGGAGCTAACGGGCCACCAGACTGATAATAGCTGGGACCCAGCATGGGACAGACTCAGGCCCCTCTGAATGTGGGTCTTAGCCAGAAGGACTGAGCAGTCTAAGGGGCCTCAGGTAGTGTAGCCAGGATGTATATGTGGTGCACAAAAGGCCATGCTAAAACATTCTCATGGAGGGATAACTGCCTTAATCTAGAGACAGGAGAGAAGCCCTAGTCCCTACTTCACATGACCTGTCAGATCTACATGACCTGAACTGGATATCATTCCCCTACATATGGAAATGGGAAGGGGGATGGGAGGGGAGGGTGGTTAGGGTGCATGTGAGAGGGCAGAGAGTTTATACGGGAGGTAGGGAAGGAGGGAGAATGAACAGGGATCAACATGTAAATTAATAAATTAAATAAAAAGAAAAAATGCTTTGACTCCAAAATTTAATTTGAAGGGCAACTTACTGGGGAAAAGGATTTCTATTTTTGTTTCCACAGAAAATGAAAAGCTGTGCATTCCTTCCAGACTAATGTGGTTTGATCAAGCCACATCACCTGAAACAGACTAGCAGGTGACCATACATTCAAAACAGGTGGCCATGCAGCCTTACAGATTGCAGCCAGAATTTTTGCGCCATAACATTGCTCCTTACCAGCTGGTGGTAGTTTGGAAAGAATGTCACCCATATTCCCAAATATTGTCTATAAAAGTTTGTTTTCATTTAAATGGACTTGGTTATATAAAATAAATTAAAAAAGAAGTAAATATAAAATGTTTTCCCAGTATGTGGGCTGCATTTGTCTTGTCCACTGTGTCCTTTTCCTTACAGAAGCTTCTAAGTTTGAAGAAATTGTTCATCTCATTTCCTCGTGTATTTTTGTTCAGGAAGTGGTCTCCTATTCCACTTTTTTCAAGGGTACATCCTAATTTCTCTTCTAAGAGATTCAGTGTGACTGGATTGATGTTGAGGTCTTTGACCCATTTGGACGTTAGTTTTGTGCATGCAAACAGACATGGGTCTATCTGCAGTCTTCTATACACCAAAATCCAATTGTGCCAGCACCATTTGTTGAAAATGGTTTCCTCGCCCCATTGTATTTTGTAAGCTGTTTTTTCGAAAATCAGTTGTTCATAGGTGTGTGGGTTTATATATCTGGACTTTCAATTTGATTCCTTTGGTCTAGCTATCTATTTTGAGGTCAATACCAAGCTGTTTTCAGAAGTATAGCTCTGTAGTAGAGTTTAAGTCAGGGATGGTCATGCCACCTTGTAAAGAGTAGGTTTTTCCTCCATCACTGGTCTTGTCTCCCTGGCACACCATCCCCAACTAACACACCCAGACTCTTTATTTGATAGAATTCTTTGGCCAGTTACTTGTTCCTTATTGGGTAAGTATGTCTTAATTATTAGCTCATATGTTTTAATCTATGTAATTCCACGTGTTCTCATATTACCTGAGAGCTGGCTGGTATCCTGCTCTTTCCAGACATTACATCTTGACTCCTCCTTACTACTTCCTCTTTTCTCATTGTCTCCAGGTCCATCCTGTCTTGCTTTCCTATTGGCCAATAGTGCTTTAATCATTAACAATTATGAGAAACATATTTACAGAATGAAATCTCCCATCATCACCTCTTTTCTGTCAAAAAAGAAGTGTTTTAAATTCAATATAGTGAAATATATAACACAACACTTATCAAGTAAGAATCACAGTTAACAATACTTAGTCCATTAACATTTAGCAAGATTTGAAGAAAATATTCCATTATCTATCCTATCTTTATGTGTCTTAATTCTAAGTAACTTATCTTTAATCCTAACTAAGGAAAATTATAACTATAACTATCTGTCTTATCTCCATCACAGACCACAGAAGGACAATATATAAGCTCTAGAAAAGACAGAGACAACTCACTGCCTGGTCATTCACCCTTCTTTTTTATTTAGACAGAAAAGAGGAGATGATGGGAGATGCCATTATGTATATATGTTTCTCATACTGGTTAATGAATAAAGCACTGTTGGTAAATAGGAAAGGAAGATAGGAGGGACTAGGAGACAAGGAGGAAATAGAAAGTAGGAAGGAGGAGTCAAGATGGAGGGTCGGGAGAGAGCTGGATGCCAGCCACCTCCCCAGTAAGAGAAGGCCATGTGAAAATACATAGATCAGCAAAAATGGGTTCATAATTAAAGACAGAGCTAGCCGATAAGAAACAAGTAACCGAGCCAACAGTATTGTATCAAATACAGAGTCTCTGTGTGTTATTTGGGGCTGGCGCGGCTGTAGGACAAGACCAGCGGTGGTGGGAGGAAAAAACCATACTCGTTACACTCTGTCTTATTTATTAACGCATTTCTATTGACATATGTATTTCCATATTGTCTTGAATTAGCAGAGAAAGCCCATACCTGTCACTTCTTTCTGATCTACATGGCATCTATTTGTCTTGCCTATCTCCCTTTTCTCCTTCTTTTGTAGCTCAAATGAAGGATGGATTCATGAAACTTTGAGTTTTATTCCCAATGCGGCAAACAATCCCCAGGGAGAGGATCCTCCAGTCTCTGCAGCATTAACAAGATGGAGTTTTCCAGGAAGCAGCGACAACTGGGCAGGAAAGGAGAACACATGTTTACGGGAGATTCCTACCCCCATCTACTTAGCTCTCTGTTGTAACATCTCATTTCTGTGTACTTGTCCCTTTTCATTTAATGATGTTAACCTCGGTTCAGCTAGATGGCTGTCCATTGGTACCCACACAGCAGGCATCTGAGGATAGGGGCATAGGGGACAGATCTGGTCTGTCATCTGCCACTTGCCACTTCTCTAAGCAGTGAGCAGTAGACCCCTAGTGCATGAGAACTTCCACTCCTGCAGTAGGACAGTGCTGGACATGCTTATCTTGCATTAATTCCAGAGAGTAATAATATAATCACATTCTGAATTGATTTGAGGCACTCATGTGGACCGAATTCATCCCTACACCCTAGGAGTAGCTTGATGAAGTGGCAGCCAGGCCCTATCTAGCCTTATTGCTTAATTAAAAACAAACTCCCAAGTAATTATTTATTTATATATGTATATAATTTTACTTTGCCATAAAACAAGACTCTCTCATGTGCACAGTCTAGGTATAAAAGATAATAGCTATGAGAAATGGATGAGGAAGAGAGTCTATTTCTGAAGAGGAAGGGGACTGGTGGGGTGGATGTGAGGGGCAAGTAAGGGTAATGGGTGAATATAATCAGAGGACATGAAGCACATTCATGAAAACATTATACTGGGTCCCACTCTTTGATGAAATCTTCCAACCTGCTTTGTCCTGGAGTAGGTCATAAAGCCCTCTCATTCTGCAGCATCCTGCCTTACCCACAAAGAAAGATCATGAAGGATGCAGAAGCCCACAAAACTTTCCCTTGCTTTTTCCCAAGGATATACGTGAAAGGCTTCTATATCATTCAAATTCCTTCTAGGCCCTGGCAATGTTTCTATTTTTCATTTCAGCCACAAGGTTTCCTCAATGATTAACACCACTGATTATTATCTATTTGAACCATTTTTCCATTTTTCTATTGTCTTGTCTGTTTTTTTTTCCCTTACTGATTGTGAAAATTTAAAAAGTACACCTGGATATGATATGATATGATATGATATATATATATATATATATATATATATATATATATATATATATACATTAGATATAATACCTGTCTGGTTCTGTGAACTCTTTAATTTAGTACATCAAGAGTCTTGTCTGGGTCTTGCTTTAATTAATATTTTTTAAAAGATTTATTTATTTAATGTGTGTGAGTGTGTTTTTCCTGTATATGCACCATATGCATACCTGGTGCATGCAGAAGCCAGAGAGGGTATTGCGACCCCTGGATTTGGAATCATGGATGGTAGTGATCTGCCTGTGTGTCCTGGGAACTGACCCCAAGTCCTCTGCAAGAGCAACAAGTGCTGTTAATGCTCAGCCACTCTGTAGCCTCTTTCTTTAATTTATTAATAGGCAATAGACTAATTAAGTAATCTAGGCTGACTGAACCCGTGATCCTCCTGCCACACTCTTCCAAGTAGATTGGGTTATGTCCCAGTATCACAGCCTAGCAAGGAAGTTCTTGTTATTTACTAGTTGTTATTTCTAGTTATTACTTGGCTCACCATTTATCTCAGGCTGGCCTTGAGCTCATGGTCATCCTGCTTCACTCTCCTGAATGCTGGGGTTACAGATGTGTGTTACCATACCTGGATAACAAGATGAACAAAATTTCTTAATTTTATTGTTTGGTCCTGTGTTTTTAAGTCAAACTAAAACTACAAAGTCAAGTGGCTACAATGTATGTTTTTTTTATTTCCACATTGTTTCATTCCCCGAACAGTCCTTTAAAAATTTCGCATAATGGGCAGGAGAGATGGCTCAGAGTTTAATAGCACTGGCACGGGCAGCTTTTGCAGAGGACCAGGGTTAAATTCACAGCATCCACATCATGGTGTGTTAAAACATCATTAACTCCAATTACAGGGAATCTGACACTCCGTTCTTGCCTCATCAAGCACCAGAATAGTAACTGTTAGCATCCAGACACACCATGTTCCCTGGTGGACCGGGCAGAGTGCATCACCCTGTGCACATGACAAGCAGTGTCCTGGCTCTGGACACAGCTACAAAAGGTCCCTTTAAGAGAGAAGCTCCACTTAGTTCCTCTCTTTCCTGCTGTCCCTCTGAAGAGGCAAACAGGTCTCTGTGTATTTCTCTTTCTCTCTCTAGCTTTCTGTTTCTCTCTTGTCTTCCCTCTCTGCCTTTCCTTCCCACAGTAAATTTCCAACTTAAGTTCTGCCTACATGGTTTTACGTCTCACCTGCTTTGGGATCTCCCAAGGTCCCCCTCATGACACATATGAACATGTCTCAGGTCCCCCAAATATTGTCAATGCCCCCCTCAGGTCCGCAGGAAGCAGACTTGAATACTCTATGACCTTATTCCCCTAATCTGCCATGCCTGGCTGCTCACATTTCAATACATAAAGGAGGGGGGAATGTTAGCATCCAGTCACAGCTTGACCCTGTCCCTTGGAGACCTGGTACAGTGCATCTCCCTTCCACCCATGGGAAGCAATATACTGGCTGTATGCATGCACAGGAGCTCCCTAAAAGAGACTGGCTCTGCCTATTCCCTCTCTCTTACCTTCTGTTCCTCTGAAGAAGCAGACAAGTCTTTGCTACCCCACTCTTTAATTCTCACATCTCTTTCTTCCCCTTCCTCATGCTCTTCCCTCCTCCCAATAACCTTACTACATAAGTTCTGCCTTTTGTCCTATGATATCTCACACTCCATGGGATCTGCTAAGGTTCCCCTCCCACTGCATATCACAAAACATGTAACTTAATGTAAAATGAAATAAACGGACGGCATGGCTATTAAAGTATGGAGAAGCATTTTATTGTAGATATAATGGAGAAATCAGACAGAGGGAAGGCTCCAAGTTGGACACACTGGCAGACTAAACCAGACCATAATAGGAAAGAGGAAGAGAGAGCAAGTGAGGAGCTGTCAACCAAGGCTTCCCAGGCCAATAGACCGAGAGACTGACACAGCCAAAATGGTTGAATTATAGAAGGACCAAGCAGCAGGAAGGGAAAAAGAAGTCCAGCCCCTGGGAGGGTTTGGTTTAGGGTAGGGTTGGGGTGAGAAGTGCTGTTTTTGTGACCTAATATTGTAGGCTTTTTTAATGAAAAGGGGTGGTGTAATATTTTTTATAACTACTTCCTGCTGCAATTTGGGCATTGATGTCAGGGCCCAGGTAGGCTAGAATAATGGTCAAAGGATGGGGAAACAGTAGAGTGTAGGTTGTTTGGCTCCCTGTCTGGGTCCTGCAGGATCACCTGAGGCGAAGGAAGTGCAGGCTTCCTTGGAGCAGTCTGTTTTGCAGAGGTTCAGGGTAGTCAGAAATCCAGTGAGATGCTCCTAGTGCTGGCATATTTGTAGCACTTTGCTGTCTTCAGTTGGATGGAAATCTGTTGGGACAGAAACACATTATCTTGGGTGTACTTTTCAAATGTCCAGGCCAATGTTCTGGTAGTTGAGGGCAGAATGTCTCAAGATCAGGAGTAAATAAAAAACAAACCTTCTCCAAAAAAAAAATCATATATAATATAACTTCTACTCAAGTCACATTTTCCCAGTTCATGAACTGGAGATGAGGCTTCTGGAAATTATTCCTTTCCAGTGAAGAACTAAAGTCATAGAGGAAAAGTGGCATATCTTTACAAGACAAGACCCTGTTACAAAGAAAGGGGGGTTGCTTATGTGGGAGTGAAAGACAAAAAAGTAAAATTAAAGAAACCCCTCACTTGAAATGAAGGTCTAACCTGGAAACCAATATCTGTTCCTTGGAATTTGCTAACTTACCCTTACAAGGCCCTGAGATAAAAAGATACCAAGAATTCACACTGCCCCTCCTTTCTTGTGACTAGGGTGCTTAAGAAACAAAGAGATAACTGCACCTCTGGTTTGCCCAGACAAGATTAATTATCACAAACTGAGGCACTAAGGTCTGTTGCTCCTAATAGGGAAACCATCTGGCCTCAAATGGTCAAGTACACAACGGACATAAAGTCCAACAACCTCCCTAAGTTTGTGTTTTTGCCTTTAAAAACACCTGTGCCTATGCCCTGTGGGGGCTGCTTCTCTCTAGCCTGCATGCTGGAGGCGCCCGTTTGTGCAAAGGTTTCATGTTCATTAAAGACTTTTGAGTGTTGCAGCAACAGGACTAGACATTGAGTTCTTGGGGATACTGCCCGACACTTGGAGACCCCTAATTCTGAGGGTCTTACAGGAGTACCTAAGGATTACTTGTCCGTAGCACTACATGGAAAAGAGTTGTCGTCTTCCTTATTTCAATTCTGAGTATCTCATATCTTACCTCCTGGGATTTCAGTTTCTGTAACAGGGCTGAGGACACATGATTCCCTTCCTAGCTGCATGTTCATTCCCATTCTAATTAGCACAGCAGAAGTAAGAGCCAATTGGCCTAAATCAGCTCTCTAAGGATTGGAATCAAAAAATTCTGAAGTTATTTCAGAAAGAGGCTGAGCCTGGCTCAGGATGGTAAGGGTCGTTCATTGGTATTTTAAGAGAAGAGAACGATGTGATCATTTAAGGAAGGCATGGACTGCAGGATGCTTTGGACACCCTTGGGGTGGCAGTACAAATTCTCAGGGTGTGGCCATCAGCCTTGATATCTGATCTAATGTGGCCACTTGACACATTTCTTATTTATTAATTGATGTAAAACTCCCATGCTAATGTGTGACTAGTGGGGTTTTGGGGAAAGAAATGGCCTCAGCACTCAAAATTTGGCCTCAAATCCCTGTGTTTCCATCTTGCCTGCTGAATGCTAGTCCCTGAGATTCATATGCAAACTTGGATGTTGGTAACTCTTAAAGTTCAAAGGGGTTCCTGAAAAGTACTCAGTGCCAGCCCACTTCCTACAAATTGAAGTCTAACAACCATCTTTGTATTTGCTTACCTGATGTCATCCTCTTGAACACCAGAATATCTCTGTCCAATTGTGTGGACAGGGAGCCAGCAACTTCTAGGTCAACCACCCGTTGACCCTAGTAGATATACTGCCTCTTACCTTCTGGTGAGTTGTGGCGCAATATTTGTACAATGTTTGAAAGGTGTATTGGTGTGATTGGTATAATAAAATGCTGGACATGCAGTAGTTAGGCAGGAGGTATACTCAGGACTCCCAGAGACTGTCAGGACTCTAAGAAGAAGAAAGGCGGAGTGGCCTGCTAGATACACAGAGGACACAGAAGAGCAATATGGAAAAGAGATAAAACCATGTAATAGAACATAGATTACTATAAATATGTTAATAGGACCTAGCTGTATGGAAATGGGTTATGTTCTAAGAGCTCCTGAACTGAACCTAAGCTATAGTCCAAGCTTTCATAATTAATAAGAAGTCTCTGTGTCATTATTTGGGAGCTGGCTGTGGGGACAAAGTGCTCACTTGGAGTGATCAGTGCTGTGGGTATATCATGCAACTTCCCAGAATACTTCCTGGGAATCCAGTTTCTGTGGCCCGCAGTAACCAGTTTTACACCACCCTTTCCTGTCTCACCTCCCCTCATTCAACTGATATAATAAGACAGTATCATCAAAGCAACTTAAAGAAGAAAGGGTCTGTGTGTCTTATCCTTCCAGATCACAGTCAGGAGGGTCAGGGCAGGGACTCTACCAGGGGCTTGAAGGAGAAACAACGGAAGAATGCTGCTTGATGTATCACTTACAGGCTCACCCTTCCCTAGCTAGCTTTCCCATACAATTCAGGGCCACCTACTTATGGATGGTGATGCCCACAGTAATCTGGGACCTCCTGCCTTAATTAGCAGTAAAAACAATTCCCTACAGATATGACCAGACCAAAGTGATCTAGGCAATTTCTCAATTGGAGCTTTCTTTCAGATGCCTCAAGTGTGTGTCAAATTGACAATTAAACTAACTAGGATCATCCCCGATGTCATTCTATGGAAATAATGAAAAGGAGGATCCCAACTCTACACACACACCACCTAGCCTGCCTTTCCCTCACCCTTTGTCCTGCTGTACCTATTGCTTCAGGTAAACATTGGGCCAGAGTGCAGGTCCAACAGCCCCTTCACCTCAGTGGAACTTTCTGAGCACACTGGGCCCACCTGTCCATGTGGGGTCACCTTGAGCCTGCACTGGCATGATCTTTGGACCCTAAGGCCTGCCCTCTGCTGGAGGTGAGTCTGGGACCAATTCATGCAGGATCCCCCATCCCCATATCCTTCCCTGGGAACTCACTGAGTTAGCTCTGCATCTCACTCCCCCATATATTCTGGCTCTGGATAGTACAGTCCTGGTACTCTGCTCCATACACCCACCCAGATCCTGCCTTCCCCTCACCCTTTGTCCTGCTGGCCCCACTGTTTCAGGTGAGCATTGGGTCAGAGTGTGGGTTCAGCTACCCCTCCAACCCCGTAGAACTTCCTGGGTCTGCTTTGAGCACACTGGTCCCACATATCCATGCCCCATTCACCTGATCTTTGGACCCCAAGGCCTGCCATCTGCTGGATGAGAGATCTCCATGAGAGCTTGGATCATCCAGAGCTGCAGATATCAAACTCCTGACCCACCTACACCCACCGAGAGAGCAGGGGAGAGAGAGAGACAGAGAAACAAAGAGACAGAGAGAGAGACTCCCCCTGCATTCACTGGAAGAAGTGTTGGGAATACGGCAATACAAGAAAACACCCAACAATAGAAAGACCATTATGATACCAACAGAATCTAGGGACTTTACACAAACTAGACCAGAACACACCAAAGCAGATGAAGCAGAAATGAACGACTTAAAAAATAACTTCAAATAAATGATAGAGGTCCTGAAAGATGGTATGACAAAATCCCTTAAAGAAATGGAAGAAAAACAAACAAAAAAATTGGAAGAAATAGAGGAAATGACTAAGCAAAAAAAAAAAAAAAAAAAAAAAAAATGCCAGAAATGAACAAATCTCTTAAAGAAAGTAAAGAAAACCAAGAAAAAATACAAACAGATGAAGGAAACAATTCAAACAGTTCAAGATCTGAAAACTGAAATAGACACAATAAAGAAAACACAAACATAGGGAATGCTGGAAATAGAAGAACTGGATAAATGACCAGGCACTACAAATGCAAGCATAACTAACAGAATACAAGAGATCGAAGAGGGAATCTCAGACGCTGAAGATAAACTAGATGAAATAGATTCATCGACCAAAGAAAATCTTAAATCCAGCAAATCCTTACCACAAATCATCCTGGAAATATGTGACACCATGAAATGGCCAAGGCTAAGAATCATAGGCATAGAAGAAGGTGAAGAAGCCCAGCTCAAAGGTGCAGAATACAAAATTACACCTGGTTTCTCCATGGAAACTCTCAAGGCTATAATATCTTGCATAGATGTTCTACAAATACTAAGACTCCACGGATGCCAGCCTAGACTACTATACTCCGAAAAACTCTCAATCACTATAGACAGAGAAACAAGATGTTCAATGATAAAGCCAGATTTTCACAATACAAATCCACAAATCCAGCACTACAGAAAGTTCTGGAAGGAAAATTCCAACACAAGGAAGTTAACTATGCTCACAAAGACATAGGCAATATATAATCCCACTGTACCAGAATCCAAAAGAAAAAGCAGGGCAAATATACTTACAGTACCACCGATAACAACAAATCCAAAACAAACAAAAATTAACAACCAATAGTCCTTATTTTCCCTCAACATTAATGGTCTTAATTCGCCTATAAAAAGCACAGGTTCACAGAATTGCTACAAAGACAGAATGCATCCTACTGCTGCATAAAAGAAATACATCTAAGCTTCAAAGACAGACATTACCTCAGGGTAAAGTGTTGGGAAAAGTTCTTCCAATCAAATGGACTCAAGAAGCAAGCAGGTGTAGCTATCCTAATATCTAACAAGTCACACTTCAAACCAAAATCAATCAAAAGTGATGAACAACGTCATTTCATATTCATCACAGGAGAAATCCATCACTACAAAGTCTCAATTCTGAACATCTATGCGCCAACTACAAAGGCACCCAAATTATTAAAAAAAAAAAAAATGCTACTAAAACCCAAAGCTCACAATAAACCTCACACACTCATATTGGAAGACTTCAATACCCCACTCTCACCACTAGACAGGAACACCAAACAGAAACTTAAGAAAGGAACATAAGAACTAACAGATGGGATGTCCCAATTGGGTTTAACAGACATCTATAGAACATTCCATCCAATCACAAAAGAATATACCTTCTTCTCAGCTCCATATGGAACCTTCTCTAAAATCAACCTCATATTAGGCAACATAACAAACCTCAAAAAAAAAAAAAAAAAATTGGGAACTCCCCATCAGACCACCATGCTTTAAAGGTAGAATTTAACAACAACACAAATTATAGAAACCCTACAAACACATCGAAACTGAACAATGCACAATTGTACCATTCATGAGCCAAATAGAAACAAAGAAAACAATGAAAGAATTCCTAGAATTCAACGAGAATGAAGACACAACATACTGGTACTTATGTGACACTTTGAAAGCAGTGCCACGAGGGAAGTTCATTGCACTAAGTGCCCATATGAAAAAACGGAGGATAGTTACATTAGAGAATTAACAGCCCTAGAACAGAAAAGAGCAAACTTATCCTAGAGGAGACGATGCCAGGAAATAACCAATTTGAGGGTTGAAATCAATAAAGTAGAAACTAAGAAAACAATACAAAGAATTAATGTAACAAAGAGTTGGTTTTTCGAGAATATCAACAAGATAGACAAACCTTTATCCAAACTAACCAAAATGCAGAGAGAGAGCAAATGGAAATCAACAATATCTGAAATGAAAGGGGGACATGAAACCAGACATTGAGGAAGTCCAGACAATTTTTAGGTCATGCTTTGCAAACATGTATTCCACAAAATATGAAAATTCAAAGGAAATGGACAAATTTATGAATAGCTCTCATTTACCAAACTTAAATCAAGAACAGATAAGCAAGTTAAATAGACCTATAACCCATAAGGAAATAGAAGCAGTCATCAAAAGCATCCCAACCAAAAAAAAAAAAAAAAACAAAAACAAAAACAAAACAAAAGACCAGAGCCAGATGGCTTCAGTGCATATTCGAAGCAGAAGTTTAATTACCAAACATTTTTTATGAGTCTTCAATTACTTTGGTACCAGCCACACAAAAACACAACTAAGAAAAAGAACTACAGAACAATATCCCTCAAGAACATTGATGCAAAAATACTCATTATAAAATAATGGCAAATCAAATCTAAGAACACATCAGAGAAATCATCCACCATGATCAAGTAGGCTTCATCCCAGGGATGCAGGAATGGTTCAACATACAAAATCTACCAATGTTATTCACCATATAAACAAACTGAAAATGAAAAATGACATGATCATCTCACTAGATGCTGAAAAGCATTTGAAAAAATCCAACACCATTTCATGATAAAGGTCTTGGAGAGATCAGGGATAACAGGAACATACTTAAACTTAATAAAAGCAATATACATTAAACCAACAATCAACATCAAACTGAATGGAGAGAAGCTTAAGGAGATTCTTCTAAAATCAGGAAAAAGATAAGGCTTTCCACTTTCTCCATATCTCTTCAATATTGTACTTGAAATTCTAGCTAAAACAATAAGACAACAAAATGACATCAAGGGGATACAAATTGCAGATGATATGATAGTTTACACAAGTGACTTGCAAAATTCTACCAGGGAACTCAAATAATCAGTAGCCATACTATATACAGACAATAAAGTGCCTGAGAAAGAAATCAGAGAAACATCACCCTTTTCAATAGTCACAAACAACACAAAGTATCTTGGGTAACACTTACCAAACAAGTGAAAGATCTATATAGCAAGAACTTTGTGTCTTTAAAGAAAGTAAAGAAGATACCGGAAAAGGGAAAGATCTCCCATCCTCTTGGATAGGTAGGTTCAATATAGTAAAAATGGCAATCTTGCCAAAAGCAATCTACAGATTCAATACAATCCCTATCAAAATCCCAGCACAACTGCTTACTGACAGTGAAAGGATAATACTCAAGTTTATATAGGAAAACAAAAGACCCAGAATCGCCAAACCAACCCTGTACAGTAAGGAACTTGAGGAGGTATCATTATCCCAGACTTCAAGCTCTACTATAGCACTATAATCCTGAAAACAACTTGGTATTGGCACAAAAATAGACAGGTAGACCAATGGAATTGAATAGAAAATCCTGATATTAACCCACACACCTATGAACACCTAATTTTTTGACAAAACAGCTAAAAGTATATAATGGAAGGAGGAAAGTATCTTCAACAAATGGTGCTGGCACAACTGAATGATGGTGTTTAGAAGACTGCAGATAGACCCGTATTTATCGCCATGCACAAAACTTGAGTCCAAATGAATCAATGACCTGAACAGAAATCCAGCCACATTGAACCTCTTAGAAGAGAAAGTGGGAGGTACCCTGGAACAAATTGTTACAGGAGACTGCTTCCTGTACATACCTCCCGTAGCACAGACACTGATATCCATATTTGATAAATGGGACCTCCTCAAACTGAGACGATTCTGTAAGGTAAAGGACACAGTTGAGGAGACCAAACGCAAGTCCACAGACTGGGAAAAGATCTTCACCAACCCTGCATCTGACAGAGGGATGATCTCCAAAATACACAGAGAACTCAAGAAACTAGTCAACAAAACACCAAATAACACTATTAAAAGAATGGGGTACAGAACTGAAGAAAAATTCTCAATAGAGGAAATCAAAAAGCTGAAAGACACTTAAGAAAGTGCTCAACACCCTTAGCTGTAGTGAGATAGTCCTTCTGTAGCACTGACCACGCCCATTGGGGGGTGGAGCCATGGGCGGAAGTGACCTGTGGAAGGAGGTCAGAGGGGGCCAGGAAGGCGCTTTCTTTCTGGCATGCCTTGGACAGGAGAGGATCGGGTTGAATTTCCTGGTGTTCATCTGTCTAGGTTGTAAGTTATTTCTCCCTGAATAAACATCTATTCGGCCTATTTATTTATCCTGATCCTTATTTACCGCAATATCTGGTGTCAGAAGCGGGATTTACCTGGGTTTTGCCCCCAAGGCGGCAGAAGCCGCCCCCCTCCCCCACCTTCCCCAACGGGCAGGGTTTAACCAGGTGGACTCACCACAGCTTTGGGACATTTGCCTCTTCCTTACTGCAAAGGAGATCTTTGCCGCTAAAGCAGACCTGAGAAGGCACTTACCTCTTAACATTTTTTGCCTATCTCTGCACGGGACTTTGCATTTGCACAGAGCCGCTCAGCAGCAACCGCCCTGCTGCACCCGCCCGGCTTGCACGCGTTTCGTCTTGTGTTACAAGTAACTCCAAAAGTCCCCTTTTAACAAAATTCTGCTTGTCATAGTTTGTTAAGAACTATTTTACAGGAACCGGGATCAGACGAGCCTCGGCGGCTAGGCGCTATTTGGTGGCACATCTCCAGGTGTAACTACCACAAGCTGAGATCTACAACTAAAAGCATCAAAGTTCCAGGACAGCAGAATTACACCTAAGGTAATTGTAATATCCTTTGCAATTTAAGCTGATATAAAATCTGAGATCAATTGTTCCATAACTATGGCAGATAATTTTACAATGAAAAACTTTATGAATTATTTTACTTCATATGTAGAAGGGATTTTAGCAGAAGAAACTTATGACTGGACCAATATGTACTTTTATTTTGTAATAGCAATGGGTTTCATCATTAACATGATATTCTTAAAGAAATGGTTTGAGATTACAGCAAACTATAAGGAACTTGTACAAACCATAGGGGACTTAGTAACAAAGATTCGAAACATTGAAAATGATAGAATTCAAAGCATAGAGACAAGGACTCAAAACATTGAAAATGATAGAATTCAAAGCATAGAGACAAGGATTCAAAACATTGAAAATGATAGAATTCAAAACATAGAGACAAAGATTCGAAACATTGAAAATGATAGAATTCAAAGCATAGAAAATATAGAAAGAAAGGTTCAGAGTATTGAAGATGGCATCGGCGAGCTGACAGGTATAATTTGTTTAATGTCAGATACCTCAATAACCAGAACAGAAACAATGCAATGCATTAACAAACTAGCAGAAACAGCCCACTCCTGGTCGGAGGAAGCTACTAATAAGTTTAAAAAACTGGAACATCAGATAGAAAGACTAGATGACAGAATCTCTTCCATGTCTGAGGATAATGGCAAGCTAGCAGATAGAACATTGGCAGTTTACATGCCATTCAGATAATATCTAAGGATGATAAGATTAAAAACATGGAATCATTTGTAGCTGGAGAAAGTAAGAAACTGACTGATGCAATGAAGTCTCTAGAAAGTTATTTGATTCAAGAAGTTCAGACACTCAAAGAAACAATGGTGAATAGATTTCAGGCTTTAGAAACCTCAGCCTCCTGGGATATGTAGAAGGTGTGGCAAAGGCAGACACTGGACAAATGAGTGTAGATCGACCAGAGACAAGCAAGGAAACCCTTTACCATCGGGAAACTCCTTGGAGGGCCTCTCGAAGGCCCCCACGTCACAGGTGGTTCGAACATTCCCAGTCACAGTGGAAGACAATCTCCCACAGGACAATTAGAAAATTCTGCGCCTATTATAAAAACTCATACTGCTCTGGATGACGAACTAGTGACGGAAGTTGAATCAAACATGACAGAAGGAAATGAAAAACATATATTTTGGCAAACTGCTATAAACAGTCATAGGCCTGGATTGATAGTTAAGATGAATAATAGACTGTTTGAGAGTCTCTTGGGCACAGGAGCTGATGTAACTATCATATCTAATAAATCTTGGCCTCAAAGATGGCCCCTGCATGAGGTAAATGTTCAATTCTTAGGGATTGGAACCCTGTCTCAGGTAAAACAAAGCACGAGATGGATTGAAAGCATAGGACCAGAAGGACAGAGAGGGAGGTTGAGACCATATGTGGCTGATGTAGTGATAAATTTATGGGGTCGTGATCTATTACAGCAATGGAATACACAGATTAACATTACTCCTGTATTAGAAAGGAACCATAGACGACCTCATGATTGTGGAAAGAATACTGTTAAGTACAATACAAGACAGAGACCAAATATCCAGGCAGTACAAAAACAAAATACAAATGCTGAACAAACAGAGGAACCAAAAGCCCTACCTTTAAAATGGCTAACAGAGGAACCTGTCTGGGTAGGACAATGGCCTATGACCTCTGAGAAGTTAGAAGTTTTAGAAAGCCTGGTTCAGGAACAGCTAAATGCTGGACATATTGAGGAATCAACCAGCCCTTGGAATTCTCCTGTATTTGTGATCAAAAAGAAATCTGGTAAATGGAGAATGCTTACAGACCTGAGAGCCATCAATAAAGTTATCCAGCCAATGGGCTCTCTACAGCCTGGAATGCCCTTGCCTTCTTTGACACCCAAAGAATGGCCAATTATAGTTATTGATTTAAAGGATTGCTTCTTCACTATACCTTTACAAGAACAAGACAAAGAAAAATTTGCCTTCACGGTACCTAATTATAATAATTCTCAACCGGTGAAGAGATATCAATGGAAGGTTTTGCCACAGGGAATGCTAAATAGCCCCACCCTGTGCCAATATTTAGTACAAAAACCGTTAAAAATAATTCGTAAACAGTTTTCACAATCGATAATCTATCATTACATGGATGATATATTGTTAGCTGACTCTAAAGGAGAAATATTAGAAAAAAATGTTTGAGAAAGTAAAGGAAGTTTTACCTCGCTGGGGATAACAAATTGCACATGAATATAATACAAAAAAGAGAGTCTATCAACTACTTAGGATATAAAATAGGTCTACAGAAAATTAGACCACAAAAAGTACAGATCAGAAGAGATCGCTACCAGACTCTTAATGATCTTCAAAAATTACTAGGAGAGATTTCTCAACTGCAAACCATAATTGGAGTAAAAGGGCATGATTTGAAAAACTTGAAAATGGCCCTTAAAGGAGATAAGGACTTGAATAGTCCACGAATACTATCAGCTGAAGCTGAGAAGGAATTAGAATCGGTAGAAAAGAGGATACTAGAAGCACATGTGGACCGTGTGGTTCCAAACCTAGACTGTATTCTGGTTATATTACCATCTAGAGAATATCCTTTAGGGATTTTGATGCAGAGAGAAGATATCATATTAGAATGGATATTCCTACCACATAAACAGAATAAAAAACTAAAAACATATATAGAAAAGATCTCTGACTTGATTATAAAAGGTAAATTAAGACTTCGTCAGCTAATAGGAAGGGACCCAGCAGAAATTATAGTACCTTTAACTAATGAGGAAATTTCTTCCTTATGGAAAGATAACGAATATTGGCAGAGAGCTTGCAGTAACTTTTTGGGAACAATTAGCAACAATGATCCCAATACTGTGAGAATCAAATTCATAAAGAAAACGATTTGGATTCTTCCACGCATTGTAAGAAAAACACCTATTTCTGGAGTTCATACATTCTACACTGATGCAAATAAATCAGGTAAGGCAGGATATAAATCAGGAAAAATTAGCAAAGTGGTTCAAAGCCCTTACAATTCTGTACAAAAGGTAGAATTATATGCCATTCTCATGGTACTTATGGATTTTAAAGAACCCCTCAATATAGTTACTGACTCTCAATACGCAGAGAGAGTCGTTTTACACATTGATACTGCAGAATTTATTCCTGACAATACAGAATTAACTTCATTGTTTATACAGTTACAAGATAATATCAGAAAGAGGACTCATCCTTTATATATAACACACATCAGATCCCATACGGGTCTGCCAGGTCCTCTAGCACAAGGCAATGATGAAATTGATCGTTTATTGATAGGAAGTGTGATAGAAGCCTCAGAGTTTCATAAGAAACACCACGTGGACAGCAAAGGTTTAAAAAAGGATTTTTCTATCACTTGGGAACAAGCCAAGGAAATAGTAAGGAAATGTCCTACTTGCTCATTCTATAACCAAACTCTCCTTTACCACCAGGCAGTAACCCTAAAGGAATTAATAGGAATGAAATATGGCAAATGGACATGTTTCATTTTGCAGAATTTGGAAAATTAAAATATGTACATCACACTATAGATACATTTTCAGGGTTTCAATGGGCTACTGCTCTGAGCTCGGAAAAGGCTGATTCTGTTATAACGCACCTTTTAGAGGTAATGGCCATTATGGGCATACCTGCACAAATAAAAACTGACAATGCTCCAGCATATGTCTCCAGAAAATTGAAACAGTTTTTTGAGTATTACAAGATAAAACACATAACTAGTATACCACACAATCCTACAGGACAAGCAGTGGTTGAGAGATCCAATCGTACTTTAAAAGAAATGCTCCATAAACAGGCAGGAGGAACCAAAACACCCAAACACAGATTACATAATGCTTTATTAACATTAACCTTTCTTAATGCTGATGAAAAATGAAAAACAGCTGCAGAAAGACACTGGACAATAGAAAAAACTTCTGAACTAAATCAGCCAGTGTATTTTAAGGATGTACTGACCTCAGAATGGAAAGCAGGATATGTGTTACGTTGTGGTAGGGGTTTTGCATTTGTATCTACAGGAGAAGAAAAACTATGGATACCATCTAAGTTAATCAAGATCCGAGTTGAACAAGAGAAACATCTTAATGAAGAGAAATGACAAGTCATCCAACAAACTAGGTCCTATGAGGTATGCGGAGGCCTCTCAAAGGTAGGGGAGTGTTCTGTTCTTGTTTTTACAGGAAAACAGAGAAAACCTATCATCAAACAGCCAAAAGACACTGAACATGTAGGTGCCTACAGAAGAGAAGACAGCTCTTCAGAAACAATCACTTAAGGAAGCAGAATCTGATATATGGAAAAAAAAATATTGAATTGTAGTAAACTATTTCTATATAGAAATCTATTTCTCTCTACTATCTAGTATTCCTGAAGTCCCAAATTTTGTAAACCAATGCTGGCTTTGGAGTTGGATTTGGCTTTCCTTCTCTAAATTCAAGCATGTTGTTAAGATTAAATTCATGGTTTCTGCCTTAAATCAAGAAGCCAATTGGTGTAAGGCAGAAGAAAACAAAATCTGGGGACTCATAATTTATGCAATTTTCTCTCTGAAATCCTAATTTTCTCACATACTTTTAATGCTTATTGTTGTCTTTCCCTAATGCATACCTTAAAACTTGAAAATTTTACTTTAATATTGATGTGTAACTTTTCCACAAGGAATAATAACGATTCCTAACAGCAGTCTTTGAACTCTCCTGAAAGAAGATGGGGCCCCACATCATCGTTTCCACTTGACTCAACCTGATGCATCGGAACTACAAACATCACCCTAAAACCGGTTTGAGACTGTTTTGCTCGAGACAACTCATGACTAGCTAGTTGTAATGGTGCACCTTTTTATTACACCCTGGCCAGAGTTTCAAATAGAACTACAGTCAAGAATTTTCTGCCACACAGTGACTAACTACATATGTCACAGCCAGTTCTGTTGAGAAATTTGGTTGCTAAATATTTTCTTCCTACAGGATCCATGGAGCAATCATCGTCCCATTTCAGCAGGAAGTAATCTTAATATGACTACGCCCCCTTTCCCTACCCTTGGAATTTTGGGATAATAGTCTTTGGGTTGGTTTTAGTTATTTGGGATTGGGTGATGCTTACACTCGGGTTTATCTTTTAGACAGGAATAGGGAATGGTTGGGAAAGGTATGGTTTAGATGGGATATAGGTAGATTAGCCTATTTTCTTGTGAATTTGAGTAAGAATGAGATAGTATTTTACAGCTTACATTGTTGTGTATTCTTATGTGGTAAGCTATGTAAAATTAAGTTTATATTTTGTTATATTGTGTTAAATATTTCCCCTTACAATGTTTTATGCACATTATTTTTTACCATATTCTATGTATGTATACTTTTCTTGTATTCAAGACAGTTTGTATATTGATACAATTTGGGATATTTATCTTGCTTCCCTTTATAGTTCTACCTCTTGTCTTGACACTTATACTCTACCTCTATTTTAGGGATTTACATGTATGTATATGTAAATAGTTATATTGTTTAAGTGTTTGTTCCTGCTTTACTCAGAAAATTTTTAATCAGTCTTTTTAGCTAAGTTCCCGAGTATTACAGATTATCTTCACTCACATTTCCTGTACCTATGAGATTAGTCAGATATAGATGCTTAATCTTCAATCACTTCATAGACATGCAGAACATGGCATTTAAATGTTTTAATCTTAGTACTCCATTGACATGAGACACTGTTGCTCCTGACAGCACTGTGCACTTTCCCAAAAATATGTTGGACACTGTTGTTGCTCCTGCTGGAGTTCAATCTCGCCTCAGCTAATGGCCTGTTGGGCATAGAATTGCCCCCACCTTGACCACTGATTTGGACGTGCAGTCCTATGTGCTTGCAGGAGACAAATATAGAAGACTGCTTGACCTTGCCAAGTCAGGGTAAGACAGCCATTCTATTTCCCTGCTGTTGTTGTGGTCTGTCAAGTTCTCTTGGCCTTAGCCAAATCTGGGTGTACCAACGTCGCTGTGAGACCTAGGGTGACTGTTCAGGGGGCTTGCTGTTTCTGTCCTTGCTGCACCTTTTGGAAGTTGTCCATCCACATTTCCTGTCTACTCTAGTATTGTTAATTTCCTTCTCAGGTCTTGATGAGGTTGAAGATTAAACTATCACAACTATTATTCTCTCTTCCTAGTTAGATATATTAGGTACTAGACTTACGTTTTCCAGCTTAGGACAACTCTATTGTAAACTCCATTATGCCCTCACCCTAGGACTAGATATGTAGGTCATTTTGTTCTCGATTTTCCTTTTCTTAGAGCACACTTGTTATTCACTGTTTTGTATATAGTTTTGTATTAAGCCTAAATCTTTTCTTCAGACTAAAAGGGGAATTGTAGTGAGATAGTCCTTCTGTAGCACTGACCACGCCCATTGGGGGGTGGAGCCATGGGTGGAAGTGACCTGTGGAAGTAGGTCAGAGGGGGCCAGGAAAGGTGCTCTCTTTCTGGCGTGACTCGGACAGGAGAGGATCGGGTTGAATTTCCTGGTGTTCATCTCTCTAGGTTGTAAGTTATTTCTCCCTGAATAAACATCTATTCGGCCTATTTGTTTATCCTGATCCTTATTTACCGCGATATCATCATTTTATATTCAAACCAATACTGTGGCCTGCTGCAAGAAAACAGCAATCTCATAGGGACACCTCAGAACAAAATATTTTGAGATTTTAATTGAGACAGAAAAGTGGGCAGTGTGAATATTATAGGAACAGCCTGGTGATTAGCTGTCCAGTGCTCTACCATGGGTTTGTCTCTCATTTGAAGAAACTTGGCCCTTGGAGATCAAAGTTGAGATCAAAGGTGAGTTTTCTGCCCATCATTTGTGTCTTCAAGGATCAGCTCTTGACAGTCTCTCCAACATAGAGGCACATAGTATCTAGCAAGCCGGAAAAGTGCTTTTTTCATTTATCTTGTGCCTTTTTAATGTATCATTATGTACCAGGTACTGCACCCACACATATGTGCTGTGAATATTGATCAAATATGCATATTTATTACCTCCAATAAGCTCTCAGCCTCTCTTCATCTTCAAGGCAAGGATAGTAGCCAGATTCTTTCTGTCTTAACTCTTCACTGACTGCCATTTTCAATGTATATAAAACCATTTTCTTATGGTACAGAACCTAACCACACTGATATGAAATGGAGAAGGGGTAGTTTTCGACCTTATTTAGTAACACACACACTAACACACACATCTTAATACACATTTTCTTCCTCAACTGTGTCTGAGATTTCTGTAATGAGAGAAACTGTTAACTGCAGAAAATATTTGTGGAGATTGTAGACACACAGCAAGAAACATGAACACAGATCTAATTGTAAGCTGATACATTTCTATAACTTTTACTTTAGGGAAAAGACTATAGATAAAACTGGAGCAAATAGATCCTTAGTTTTGCAAGAACCTGTGCAGAGTGACAGGATTACTCCTGGTAGTCATGAGTAACCTTGCTGGATAGGAGGATCAAAAACTATGTGGCCTACAGGCATTAGTCACAGTAGCTGTTGGGAGTAGTCTGCATCTGTTCCTGTAAGGTGCAAGATTTTCCTGGTTCCTATTAACTTCGGTAGACCCAGAGGCAGGCTTACTGCCAAGCACCTGTGCCATGACTTACATGTGCTTTGCCAGCTCTATATAGAATAGCTTCTGAAGTAAAGAAGTGATTTTATACAAGTTATGACATACGTACAATTTCTGGGTTTGGGGCAGTAGGTAACAAAGTGCATGTTCCATTACTAATATTTTAATATATTCAGAATGTATGAACATTTCCCAACATTATGGAAATAAATTTGAATACTATTGTATACTATTGCATACATAGCACTTTTAAATATTAAAGCTATTTATATAAAAGTGGTACATAATTTTCCACGATTTTTACATGCTATGATGAAAATATTTCTTACACTAAATTATGATAGCCTAATTACAAACTTCTTCACTCTCAAGAGGAAAGCTTTACCTATAAAGTACTTTATTAACTGTTAAAAACATGGATTTTTAACACTTTAACACTCTAAAATGCGTTAATGAAATGCTCCGGGTGATAGTGGTGCATGCCTTTAATCCCAGCACTTGGGAGGCAGAGGTAGGCAGATCTCTTTGAGTTCAAGACCAGCCTGATCTACAAGAGCTAGTTCCAGGACAGCCTCCAAAACCACAAAGAAACCCTATCTCAAAAAAAAATAGTGAAATCCTCTTAAAATTCACACTAAAAGTAACCTTTTACTATTATATTTGCACTTTTAACTGTTTAAATCAAAGTATCTAAATATTGCTGCAGCCGTTAAAACTTAAAGATAACCACCAGTATTTATACCCATCTTTTCTTCTGATAAATGAAAAAGAGATTTAATATTGCTTATAGGAAATGTGTCTTTTAGTAAAATATTAGAGACTATTATCTATGAATATATAATACTTTAGGCAACAGGGTCATTTTTGTTAGACTTTCTTATAACTTTTGCATTATCTCATGACAACTTACTTTAAAAAACCTCTTAGCTAGGCAAAAGGAACTTTTATACAATAAAACAGAAAGAAGATAGTATAAATACTTTAACCCCAAAAGGAGGAAATATTTTGCAAATGTATAACTTCTGAAAACATATGTGTATATTCTCCTGACCATATGAACAGAAAATTCATTAACTATGATTATTAATTAATAAATATTCATTTGTGTGTCCATAACTGGAAATGATATTTATCATCAGCAAGCTTTATAAAGATGAACCTAACCGATATCGGAGACTTCTCGGAGCAACTCTGAACAAAGGAGACCTGTCTATCCACGCTGGACTATCCGTAATTTCCAACTGCTTGGTCTCTGACCCCACCTCCAGTCCTCTGCTGGAGTCCTGGGCCCCTCCCAGAGATCGGCCTATCTCTGCGGGTCCACTCTGAGTTCCTGCCGGCAAGATCCTTGGCCCCCAAATCAGGGCCTCTGCTAAAGAAAGAGGCTTCAGCTGTAGAGATCCAGTTTCTAGTGAGATCCAACTGTCCTGCAATACCTTCCCAAATTTCAGCTCAGCCTTTGTCCTCTTCTGCCAGCTATTGGCCAGAGGTGAGTCTGGGCACAATTGGGGCTGCGCCCCTGATCCTGCTGCTCCTGTCTCCTGTCCCATTGAGAGCATCCTTGGAGCTCTGATACACCACCACCCATCCCTACCACGAGCCTGCCACCCTTACCCTGTGCCCTATGCTACCCATGGTCCTGCCTCTCTGGTTGAGCACTGGGATGGAGGGTGAAGCCAGCAGTCCACCCTTCTTCAGAGACTTCTCTAAGCAACTCTGAACAAAGGAGACCTGCCTTTCCACATGGGAACACCAGTAATTTCCACCTGCTTGGTGTCTGACTCCACCTCCAGTCCTCTGCTAGAGTCCCGGCCCCTCCCAGAGATCTGCTTATCTCTGTGGGTACACTCTGAGTTCCTGCCAGCAAGTTCCTTGATGCCCAAATCAGGGCCTCTGCTAAAGAAAGAGGCCTCAGCTGGAGAGTTCCAGTTTCCTGTGAGATCCGACTATCCTGCAATACCTTCCCAAGTTTCAGCTCAGCCTTTGTCCCCTTCCACCAGCTATTGGCCAGAGGTGAGTCTGGGGCTAATCGGGGATTCCTCTCCCCTACAACCTCTTCCCCTCCCCCCCGACTTCCCTTCGTTGTCCCCTGATCCTGCTCCTCCTGTGTCCAGTCCCCATCAAGAGAACCCTTGGAGCTCTGATAAATCCCCACCCATCCCCACCACGAGCCTGCCCCCCCACCTTGTGCCCTATACTGCACACATTCTTGACACTCTGGTTGAGGACTGGTACAGAGGGTGGAGCCAACGGTCTACCCTACTTCAGAGAATTCTCAGTGCAACCCTGAACAAAGGAGACCTGACTATCCACACGGTACCACCAGTAATTTCCACCTGCTTGGTCTCTGACCTCACCTGCAGTCCTCTGCTGTAGTCCCAGACCCCTCCCAGAGATCCATTGTCTCTGCAGGACCACTGTGAGTTCCTACTGGCATCTTCTACTGGATCTTCATCCTTGACCCCATCCCTGGGTCCCTGTCTTTGGAGAGACCTCCTAGAGAGCTTGAACCACACAGAGCTACAGATATTGATCTCTGACCCACATAAGCCCACCAGGGAAGTACCATAGAGAGAAGGGGAGACCCCACCAACACCTACTGGAAGAAGCCATGGGAAGAAGGCAATACAAGAAAACACCTAACAACAGATAGAGAAGCATGACACCTCCAGAATCTAGGGAATCTACACCAATTAGAACGGAACACAACAAAAAAGCAGAGAAAGCAGAAGGGGATGACTTAAAAATTGCCATCATTAAAAAAGGTAGAGGCCCTCAAAGAAGATGTGACACAATCCCTTAGAGTAATGGAGGAAAAAACAAACAAACAAAAAAGTTGAAGAAATGAATAAATTTCTTAAGGAAAGTACAGAAAGCCAAGAAAAATAAATGGAGCAGGTGAAGGAAACTGTTCAAGACTTGAAAACTGAAATAGAGAAAATAAAGGCAACACAAACCGAGGGAATGATGGAAATAGAAAAACTGGGAAAAAAATTGGGAACTACAGACACAAGCATAACCAACAGAATTCAAGAGGTGGAAGAGAGAATCTCAAGTGCAGAAGATAAACTAGAAGAATTAGATTCATCGACCAAAGAAAATCATAAATCCAACAAATCCTTAACACAAAACATCCAGGAAATGTGGGACAACTTGAAATTTCCAAACCTAAGAATAATAGGCATAGAGGAAGGTGAGGAAGCCCAGCTCAAAGGTGCCAAAAACATATTCAACAAAATCATCAAGGAAAACTTTCCAAATCTGAAGAAGGACTTGCCCATGAAAGTACAAGAAACATACCAAACCCCAAATAGGCTGGACCAAAGAAAAAAGACCCCTTGACATATGATAATCAAAACACCTAGCATACAGAATAAAGAAAGAATATTAAGAGCAGCAAAGGAAAAACGACAGGTAACATATAAAGGCAGACCTATGAAAATTACACCTGACTTCTCCATGGAAACCATCAAGGCCAGAAGGTCCTGGATAGATGTTCTAAAAGTATTAAGAGAACACGGATGCAATCTTAGGCTACTATAGACAGCAAAACTCTCAATCACTATAGATGGAGAAAACAAGATATTTAAAGACAAAACCAGATTTTCCCAATACGTATCTACAAATACGGTCCTACAGAAATTATTGGAAGGAAAACTCCAACCAAAGGAAGGTAACTATGCCTCCAAAATTGTAGGCTACTGATATTCCAACTACAACATAAACCAAGGGTAAACCAAAACTAATATATTCACAATAACACCTCCAAAAACAAACATAAATCAAACAAGCACCAACAATCAGTGTTCCTTACTCACCCTCAACATTAATGGCTTTACCTCACCTATAAAAAGACACAGGCTAACAGAATAGATAGGAAGACAGAATACATTCTTCTGCTGCATTCAAGAAACACATCTAAGCTTCAAAGATAGATATTACCTCAGCTTATAGGGTTGGGAAAATATTTTCCAATCAAATGGAAATAAGAAGCAAGCAGGCGTAGCTATCCTAATATCTAACAAGTTAGACTTCAAACTAAATTAATCAAAAGAGATGAAGACGTTCATTTCATATTCATCACAGGAGAAATCCATCAACACAAAGTCTCAGTTCTGAACATCTATGCCCATAATAAAAAGTCACCCACGTTTGTAAAAGAAACACTACTAAAACTCAAACCTCATATAAAACCTCACACACTAATAGTGGGAGACTTCAAGACACCACTCTCAACATTAGACAGGACCACACATCAGAAACTCAAAAAAGAAACACAAGAACTAATAGAAGTTATGTCTCAACTATGGTTAACATCATCTATAGAACATACCATCCAAAGACAAAAGAATATAAATTCTTCTCTTCTCTACAAGGAACCTTCTCTAAAATCGACCACATACTAGGTGAAATAACAAACCAAAACAGATACATGAAAATAGGAATACTACCCTGTATCTTATCGGACCACCATGCTTTAAAATTGGAATTCAACTACAACACAAACAGCAGAAAACCTGCAAACTCATGGAAACTGAACAATGTGCAAATGGACCACACCTGGGTCAGAGAATAAATAAACAAATTAAGGACTTTCTAATATTCAATGAGAAAGAGGACAGAACATACCCAAACTTATGGGACCCCTTGAAAGCAGTGCTTCAAGGGAAGTTCATTGCACTAATTGCCCATATGAAGAAAACAGAGCATAGTCACATAAGAGAATTAACATCACAACTGTAAGCCTTAGAACAGAGAGAAGAAAATCTACCCCTTATGAGTAGATGCCAGGAAATAATCAACTTGAGGGCTGAAATCAACAAAATAGAAACCAGGAAAACAATACAAAAAATTAATGCAATGAAGAGTTGGTTTTTTGAGAAAATCAACAAGATTGACAAACCTTTATCCAAGTTAATGGAAAAGCAAAGAGAACATGTAAATTAACAATATCAGAAACGAAAAGGGGAAAATAACCACAGACACAGAGGAAATCCAGACAATTTTCAGGTCATACTTTGAAAATCTGTATTCCACAAAAATTGAAAATTCAAAGGAAATGGACAAATTTCTGGATACGTATCACTTACCACAATTAAATCTAGAAGAGACAACTTAAATAGACCTTTAACCCACAATGAAATAGAAGCACTCATCGAAAAACTTCCAACCAAAAAAAGATCAGGGCCAGATGGATTCAATGCAGAATTCTACCAGACATTCAAAGAAGAAATAATACCACTACTCCTCAAACTGTTTCACAAAATAGAAACAGAAGGTTCATTGCCAAAATCTTTTTATGAGGCCACAATATCCTTGGTACCCAAGCCTCACAAAGAGTCAACTATGAAAGAAAATTATAGACCAATATCCATGATGAACGTCGATGAAAAAATTCTCAATAAAACACTGGCAAACCGAATTCAAGAATACATCAGAGAAATCATCCACCATGACCAAGTAGGCTTCCTCCCTGAAATGCAGGGAAGGTTTAACTTACAAAAATATATCAACGTGATCCACCATATAAACAAACAGAGAAATAAAAACCACATGATCATCTCACTCGATGCAGAAAAAGCCTTTGACAAAATTCAACAACCTTTCATGATAAAGGTCTTGGATGGTCAGGGATAACAGGGACATAACTAAACATAAGAAGAGCAATATACAGCAATCCAACTGCCAACATCAAACTGAATGGAGAGAAACTTAAGCCAATTCCTCTAAAATCAGGAACAAGACAAGGCTGCCCTCTCTCTCAATATCTCTTCAATATCATTCTAGAAGTTCTAGCTAATGCTATAAGACAACAAAATGAGATCAAGGGGATCCAAATTGGAAAGGAAGAAATCAAACTGTCTCTACTTGCAGATGATGTCATAGTTTACATAAGCGACCCAATAAACTCTACCAGGGAACTCCTACTGCTGATAAACACCTTCAGCAAACTAGTAGGATACAAGATAAACTCAAAAAAATCAGTAGCCCTACTTTTTCCAGATGACAAAGAGACAGATAAAGAAATCAGAGAAACATCACCCTTTACAATAGCCACAAGCAACATAAAGTATCTTCGGGTAAGGCTTACCAAACAAGTAAAAGACCTATATAATAAGAACTCTGAGGCGCTAAAGAAAGAAATTAAATAAGATACCAGAAAATGGAAAGATCTCCCAAGCTCTAGGATAGGTAGGATAAACATAGTAAAAATAGCAATCTTGCCAAAAGCAATCTACAGAGTCCAATCAATCCCCATTAAAATCCCACCACTATTCTTCATTGACCTTTAAAGAATAATAATCAACTTTGTATGGAAAAACAAAAGACCCAGGATAGTCTAACAACCTTATACAATAAAAGAAATTCAGGAGGCATTCCTGACTTTAAGCTTTATTACAGAGCTATAATTCTGAAATCAGCCTGGTATTGGCAGAAAAATAGACATGTAGAACAGTGGAATCCAATTGAAAATCTTGATATTAACCCACACACCTAAGAACACCTGATTTTGACAAAACAGCTAAAATTATACAATGAGGCAAGGATAGCATCTTCTACAAATGGTGCTGGCACAATTGGATGAGGGTGTGTAGAAGACTGCAATTAGAGCCATGTCTTTCACCATGCAGACATCTCAAGTCCTAATGGATCAAAGACCTCAACATCAATTCAGCCACATTGAATCTCTTAGAAGAGAAAGTAGGAGGTACCCTTGAACAAATTGGTATAGTAGACTGCTTCATAAACATAACTTCAGGGGTTCAGAAACAGGGAGAAACAATTAATAAATGAGACCTCTTCAAACTTAGAAGCTTCTGTAAGGCAAAGGACACAATAGACAAGACCAAACGGCAAGCCAAAGACTGGGAAAAGATTTTCACCAATCCTATATCTGACAAAGGGCTGATCTCCAAAATATACAAAGAAATTAAGAAGCTAGTCAACAAAACACCAAATAATCCTATTTAAAAAATGAGGTACAGAACTGAAGAAATAATTCTCAATAGAGGAAATCAAAAAGGCTAAAATACACTAAAGAAAATGCTCCACATCCTTAGCTATCAGGGAAATGCAAATCAAATCAACTTTGAGATACCATCTTACTCCTGCCAGAATGGCTAAAATTAGTAACACCAATGATGACTCATTTGAAGAAAGGGTAACACTACTCCACTGCTGGTGGGAGTGCAAACTCTTACAGCTGTTTTGGAGATCAATATGGCGGTTCCTCGGGAAAAAAGGATTTAGTTTACCACAGGACCTGGCAAACCCCCTGTTAGTCATATACCCAAAGGATTCACATCCATGCAACACAGACATCTGTTCAACTATGTTCATAGCAGCACTATGTGAAATAGCAAGAACCTGGAAGCAACCTAGATGCCCCTTAATTAAATAACTGTTAATGACGATGTGGCACATCTACACAATGGAATACTACTCTGCAGAAAAAAATAATGGTATCTTGAAATTCGCAGGCAAGTGGATGACACTTGAAGAAACCATCCTGAATGAGGTAACCCAGTCACAAAAAGAGGAACACAGTATGTACTCACTCATATATGGATTTTAGACCTAGACCAAATGATCACCAGCCTATAATTCACACCAGCAGATGAAGTAGGATACAAGGTGTATTCTAAGAGATTCATATAAAGTCCCTTATAGAACTGGTAAGGGACAAGTCCCCCCGAGCTCAGGTGAAGTAGGGGGGGGGCAGCGAATGGAGAGAGAAGTAGGAAAAAACGAGGGAGAGGGAAGGAAAACATGTGCGACCAGGAAGATTGAGACTGGTTAGGAATAGAAGACAGGAAAGAGAGAGAGGGACACAGAGAGAGAGAGAGGACATAAAAGAGGGAGCCAATATTGGTTTGAAGATAAAATTGAACACAAAGAAATGTCTAGAGAACTACAAGACTGCTGCCAACTAACAATTTGAGCTTCCGTGGAAAGCTACCATAAATGCCCTTCCTGGAGAGTGAGATCAACAACTAACTTATCCATGGAGCACTCAACTAATGCCTGTTGGACACAGGAGCAAACACTCATCCATAAACATTGAGTTGAAGTAGAACTCAGATGCAAATGGAGAGGACAAGTCCAGGAAGCAGAAACACATAGAGAGAGCTTACCTGAACAAGGAGGAGCTAAGGGGCCACCAGACTGATAGCTGTGAAGCCAGCATGTGACTGACTCAGTCCCCCCTGAATATGGGTCTCAGCCAGAAGTACTGAGCTGTCTAAGGGACATCAGACAGTGGAGCCAGGATGTATCCCTGGTGTACTAAAGCACTTTGTGAACACATCCCCCATGGAGGGATAACTGCCTTAATCTAGAGACAGGAGAGAAGCCCTAGTCCCTACTTCACATGGCCTGTCAGACCTACATGCCCCCAACTGATGGGAGATGTCATTCTGTATATGTTTCTCATACTGGTTAATAATAAAGCACTGTTGGCCAATAGGAAAGGAAGATAGGAGGGACTAGGAGACAAGGAGGAAATAGGAAGTAGTAAAGAGAGCCAAGATGGAGAGTCTGGAGAAAGCAGTATGCTGCCGGCTCCCTGGTAAGAGAAATACATAGATCAGCACAAATGGGTTAATAATTAAAGGCAGAGCTAGCCGATAAGAAACAAGTAACCGGGCCAACAGTATAATACCAAATACAAAGTCTCTGTGTATTATTTGGGGCTGGCGACATGGCGGCGAGCAAGGTTTCTTGGTATCAGCATTTTTCTCAGTTGAACTCTGCTTTGCTAGAGACAAGCAGATATTCGTGCTGCTCCTGTAAGGGAAGATTACTTACTTTGAATAAGCGGGAAAAAACTCACAGCTTTTAAATAACTCTGCTAACAATTTATTGGTGTGTATGAGAGATGGCAATGGCAGTGACCACATCTCCAAGCCGGCAGAATGCTTTCTGGGTGGCAACGCAGACCAAGGCGGTGAGCACAGCTTTCCATGCTGGCGGTAAAAATACCCGCCACCATCTTTGTTAAATCGCGACTGACACAGCTATGACTTTCATTTTAACAATGTTGTTGTTTACCAGATAAAAGACTTGTAGCCAGACGAAGATAAAGAGTTACAGTAAAGGCAGATTCATATTAAAAAAAACCTCTAAAGGTTTACAGTGTGTTTTAAAATATACGTAGACATAAAAAAAATGGTTTTAAAGAGACAAAGAGGAACTGGGTGTTGTAGCATACGCCTTTAATCCAACACTCAGAAGACAGAGGCAAGCAGATCTCTGTAATTTGCAAAGTAAACCTGGTATGCAGAATAAATTCAAGGACAGATAAGAGTTACACAGAGAGACCCTGTCTCAAAAAATAAAAATGAATACTTTGTTTTGTAATGGATTTTCATTTATTGATACCATTTAAGGTCAATTTTGTGATTAAGTATATTTCTCCTCTTGTTTGTATAGCTTATTTAGAAATGTAATATATAATGTAGTACAGATTATAGATAATTACCTATGATAGTCAAAGCTTAGAGTTTAGTTAGGGTTTTCAAGATACACAGAGTTGTATTTAAGATAGATAGGAATTCTTCAAACCTTTCAAAGACCTACAAAATATGGCATTTAAAATGATTTAGGGTTTTACTTGACAATGAGACATAAATGCTCCTGGTAACACCACCTGCGTCAAAAAGGAAGATGGACATTAAAGAAACAAGTTTTGGAGTTTACTTCCAATACGGCAAGACTAGCCATTTGGACAAGATACTCCTCTTGTCTAGACTGTTTGACTTTGTGATGTATAAACTGGACATGCAGGACCCACAGAAAAGTGATTGCTGATTCAAGATGGACATTGCTACAGAGTTTCTGCTTCATGGAAGAGTCTGCCAGACAGTCTACAGGACACAGAAAAAAGTAACAGACAAACTGCCAATACAAGAAGACAGTTTAAAGTTTCCTACTTTGCTGAAGGGTCTGCCAGTCACACTATGGCCTATGGGCTAAAGATGGAAGATTACAGAAGAACTTCAGGTGACTGACAAGGCAAGATGTCTCTGTCATTTCTAGAGTTTATATACTATCCTTCTATGGTCTTTGAAGGAGTTGAAGACAGTTATGGTTATAGTTTTCCTTAGTTAAGCTTAAAGATAAATTACATATAGGACTTTAACTCACAAAGATAAAATAGATGATGGAATATTTTCTTCAAATCTTGCTAAATGTTAATGGACTAAATAGTGTTAACTGTGATTCTTATTTGATAACTGTTATGTGATATATTTTGCTATGTTAAGATTAAAACCCTTCTTTTTATTTAAACAGAAAAGAGGAGATGATGGGAGATGTCATTCTGTATATGTTTCTCATACTGGTTAATAATAAAGCACTGTTGGCCAATATGAAAGGAAGATAGGAGGGACTAGGAGACAAGGAGGAAATAGGAAGTAGTAAGGAGGAGCCAAGATGGAGAGTCTGAAGAGAGCAGTATGTCACCGGCTCCCCGGTAAGAGAAATACATAGATCAGCAGAAATGGGTTAATAATTAAGATAGAGCTAGCCGATAAGAAACTAGTAACTGGCCAACAGGATAATATCAAATACAGAGACTGTGTTAATTGGTGCTGGTGCTGCGGCAGGACTAGACAGGGCGGCGGCAGGCAAAAAAACAGTACTCTTTACACCCAACTGTATGTCATTCCCCTACATATGGAATTGGGTTGGGGGGATGGGAGGGGAGGGTGGTTAGAATGCATGTGACAGGGCAGATAGGGTCAAAGTTAGGGAAGGAGGGAGGGAGGAAGGGAGGGCGGGAAGGTAGGAAGGAGGTAGAGGGAAATGGATTGACATGTAAAATAATAAATTAAGTTAAAAAAATGCTTTTATTCCAAAATTTAATTTCAAGGACAAGTTACTGGGGGGAAAATTTCTATTTTTGTTTCCACAGAAAATGAAAAGATGTGGATTCCTTCCCGACTAATGTGATTTCATCAAGCCAGAGCACCTGAAACACAGTACCATTTGTTCCTACATTTAAAACAGCTGGACAATCCAGTCTTACAGATTACAGCCAGGATTTCTGAATCTTCTTCGCATCCCCCATGTAAGCTCCCCCTTACCAGCAGGAAGTAGTTTGGAAAGAACAATGCCTAAATTTCCAAATATTGTCTATAAATGTTTGTTTTCATTTGAATGGACTTGGTTATATAAAATAAATTGAGAAAAAAATTAAAATAAATTTCAAAAAAAAAAATCAAAAGGCTGAACCTAACCAGTGAACATATTGCTCAGTCTGTATCCTCATACTTGAAATTTTGGAATTAAATATTGACAATTATACATGTGACACTTTCAGTTAACCTTAAACATAGACTAAGCTGAATTTAGATACTGCAGCTTGGAAAATGTATAATGGCACAGGACAGTACAAAATACAGAAATACTTATCTTTCAAAGTTGCAGTGAAGATAATGGAGCCTAAAAATTACCTCATTAAAGAAGATTCTGCTCCTCATGAGACTACCACAACTATCAGCTTGTTTGTAGTTTGTACTCTGTTGCCTTTATCCCCTTGGTATCTTCTCAGGTATCACCACTTTTGGATGATTCTCAATAGCTTATTTCTAGTCATCATTCAAACAGTATGTATCTAAAGGATCTAAAACAGAAGCTAACATTTTGGTTATTTTAACAGGACTCTTTCACTAGGGAAATTTCACTTTCAATTAAAAACTTATTGTTACAGTTTATTTTTAAAAGAAACAATCAACTAGAATTGTCCATTTTTACATCACCAGCTTCTAAGATTCCTGGAAAAGAAGAGTTCATCAGAACGTACATCATGAGGAAGGAGCTTGCACCAGACAGGTTACCACATCTGTAATTTCAGAGGGGCTTCATGTTGCAACCTCCTGTCCAAGGTAACAGTGATTTTCACTGATGGTTTTGATGCACACTATTTTTCTTTCAGTTACTTTTCTTTATGCTCTTTGCTTCTCATCTTAGTAGACTATAGACAACTGTGTCTGTGTCCTATCTGAACTTAAGACAAAGTAATATAAAGGTCCCAGAACTCACTGTGTTGATGGTAAACATGTGAATCAAGTGGTAGAGTGCTTTCCTGAGTGAATAAAACTATTGGTTGATCCCTGTACCATATAAAGCATGCATGGTGGCTCACACCTAGAGTCTCAGCACTACTGGAGCTCCATGATACCCTGTCTCAAAACAAACATCTTTGTGGCTAAATAACCCTGCAGTTTTATGAGAACATGAATGTACTGGTGACAAACTCCGGTTTCCTGGTTCAGCCCTGATCTTTGTGTCTAGAGGTAAGAATAACACCAGCTCTTTTCTCTCTCTGAGTCTAGGATCACCCCTCCTCTTATCTCGCTCTGGCTCTAGGGACACCCCTGGACTTATATCTCACTGGCACTCAGAATCATCCCTGATCTTATCTCTCTCTGGCTCTCCGAATCAACCCTAGAACTCACTGTCTAGCTGATCCATCCCTATTGCTTATCTACCTGCTTTGTTTTCCCAAGTATAAACCCATGTGCATGGGCCACCAAAACCAGTCTCTTTTAAGAAAGTATTTGAAGGTAAAATTCAGATAATAACTGTTGATAAATTTCAACCTCCCATTGTCTCTTTTTCAATTCTTATCCTTGCATCCCCAACATTTTTGCCTCTCCAATTCATATATACTTAGGAAAAAATGAGCCCACTTAGTTACTGCCACTTGTCTGTATATGGATACCTAAACAGGAGCATGAGGCCACACCTCTGAAGAAATCGGACTACCTTTTCCATCAACCATCAATTGCTAGTAGCTCCCTAGCTAGGTATGAAACTTCATGAGTGCTTCTGCCAGGCATACAGGGATGTTGGCTGACTTGATTTTCTGCAGACGTATGCATATAGACTCACCCACAATGCGTTCCTGCCTGCAATGGTGCTTTCATGTGTGGGAAAAAAAAAACTTTTGACTGGAGACACATAAATAGATTCAAGGACAGAAACCATATGCTCTTCTCATCACATATATCAGCATTGGAACAAAATCTAGCATGCCTTGACAAAACAGTCCAAGAAGTACAGATACTTAACATACCTAAGGCAATAGTGACAAGCCTATGGCCAACACTCACCATACAGAGAAAAGCTTGAATCCTTTCCACTACAATGAAAAACAAAAAAGCCAAGGATAACATCTCTCACCATTCTTATTCAATAGATGTTTAAAGTCCTGAATGATCAATGGATCCAAAATGAGAAAGGAAAATGTTAAAGCATCGCATAACTCTACAGAGAATACCCTAAAAACTATCAGGAAACCCTTACCACTGATAAAAGTTATGTTTCATTCCTGAGATGAAGTGCTGCCATAGCTATTAACAGAACAAGTGGGCACTGGCTGCCAGGTTCTCCAAGCACTCCTCAGTCTATACCTGGTACAGAGTCACCCTGGCATACTCCTTGAGGGCCCCGGAATTCATGAGCCCAGGGCTGGCCCTTCCCACAGAAACTCTTCCCTATACTACTCCCCACATTTTGACAAGTAAAACTTTTTGCCTTTTGGCCTCTTGCCTTTTGGCCATAACTCCTGACTTCTATCTTTCCCCTTCCCTCTCCTTTCCCTGTTTTCTTCACAGGGCCACATGCAGGTTGCCAGGAAACTGAACACTTTATCCATATCATTCTGCTCTTTCCCTCACCTCCCCATGTGAGCTACAGTCACACTTTTGATGCCTTGAGGTTGCATGGAACCATTTGCTTTCTTCCTCCACTCCAGGAGCTTCTGCAGTCCTGCAGCTTCTCTAGCCCTTCTTGCCTTCTACAGTATCTCCTACCTTTCCTACCTTCTGTCTGCTGTGCTTCAGAAGCTGCTCTAGGCCCTGTCCAGAATTATCCTCCCCTCTCTCCCTTTAAGCTATCATCTCTGTCTCTTCCTTAAGCCTTCCCAGGCTTCTTCTCCCCCAGGCAGAACTCCTATACCATGTGACCTTGTTCTCTGTCTCTCAGCTCCCTCCTAAAAGTCATTCAGCTCTTCCGAGCCTTTCAAGGCCCATATGCTCTCTCCCAGATCCTTCTTGAACGTATAGAAATTACCTCCTGAGGTATTTTGTTTTGTGTTCTCTTTTTCTCCTCATTAGCTTAGAAACAGCTTGGCCTCAGATAAGATAAATGGCCACAGGTTCACATACTTGATTCACATTCTCTCATAGTGTAACAACTTCTTATGTTTGCATAGTAAATGCTATTTCAGGATTTCTAAGTTCGGAGAGTATTATGAAAAATGTGTAGTAACATGTAGCTTCAAACATAACAAAGTCTCATCGTTGAAAATCTACACACATATATTCATTTGTTACAACATTTAAACTCTTGTTTACAATTATACTGTTTATGTAACTTGGAATCAGTGCTTATTTAAACATAGATCTGCTAAATATATATATATATATATATATATATATATATATATATATATATATCTTATATAGCAAACATATGGTAGACCACCATCTTTACTAAAGTTAAAGGGTACATGCCTTGTGACTTCAACAACATTATATGAGAACAACTTGGTATAAGACAACTAAGGCAGTGCCATTTAAGACTAAAGAAGCAACAGCAAGTCTCCAAAATATTTGGATGGATTTTTTTTATATGATGATAAATTCCTAAGGTTTTAATTATACACTTCGGTTAACAAGAACTGATTTAGAGACTTATATCCAACTACAATATCTTTACTATGTTCAACATCAGGCTCCCAACTTTAAATAAGGTACAACATATACTTGATAAATAAGGTTTATTAATTCCTGGGGTCTACTCAGTTTAACAAACACTGGCTGAAAGATATCTAGCCTCTTTTTCTTTGCTCATCTTACTCATCAGGATAAACTGAGTTGTACAAGAAATGTGATATTTTATCATGGTGTATTACAAAAGGGATCAGAAGGGTTTCCTGTGTATCTATGGATTGTATTTATGGTTTAGTGTCATTTTGATGACAGAGAGACTGTAATTAAATCTTCAACTCAAAATTTTGTATATTTTTTATTTTACATATTGATCCCAGTTCCCCCTCCCACCCTCCCTTCTATTCTCCTTCCCTGTTTCCCTCTCTCCCACCATCACATGCACCCTGACCACCATCTCCTCCCATCCACAACCCCACTCCACATGTAGGGTGACAACATCCAGGAGGGGTCATCTAAATCTGTCAAGTCATTTGAAGTAGTGACTAGGACTTCTGACCTGTCTCTATTTAAGGGAATATCCCTTTTGTGCACCAGGAATACATCTTGGTTCCACTTTCCCTTAGGCTGCTCCAGCCTTCTAGATGAGACCCATGTTCTCGATCCTGAGTCAGTCCCATGCTGGATTCCCAGGTCTCAGTATGGGGGCCCATTAGCTCCTCCTTGTTCAGGTCAGCAGTATCTATGTGTTTCTTCAGCATAATCTTGTCCTCCTTCTCTGCATCTGGATTCTATTTCAGCACAGTGTTTAGTTATGGGTGTTTGCTTCTGTTTCCAACAGGTAAAAGATGAGGGCTCCATGATGGTGGATAAGTTAGTCATTGATCTCATTATCAGGAAAGGGCATTTATGGTAGCCTTTCCACTGTTGCTCAATTGTTAGGTGGAGTCAGTCTTGTAGGTATCTGGACATTTGTTTAGATTCAGTGTTCTCTTCAATCCTGTAATGGCTCTTTATTTTATGTCCCATCTCTCTCTCTCTCTCTCTCTCTCTCTCTCTCTCTCTCTCTCGCTTTCTCTCTCTCTCCTGTCTTCTATTCTGCCCCTGACTCAATCTTCCTAGTCCCATTTGCTTTCCTCTAACCCTTGTCTTTCACCTAGTTCCTTCTCCACTCACTGCACCCCGAAATCAAATTTTTAAGGCTACGACTTAAAAATTATAATCTTATGAAAGCTACTAACTTGTAAAATATTATGAACTTCATTTTGATGACAACACTTATACAACCTCTTGTGTATGTCTTCAAGTTTAAGGCTAGAGGTGGTAACTAAAAAGCAAATCTGGGTCCTGAATTTGGGAATTGAGCCCTCTCCCTGGGAATAAAAGTGATATTTATTTTAAGACAAAAGTAATCAATGTGAAAATTTCAGTTCTGAAATGAGAAAAATCAGACTTACTGCCAAACAGATATCTCCTTAAGTTTCCTTCCTCTTTCTGCTCTCCATTTTTTCTCTTTTCTCAATTCTTTCCCTTTCACTTCCTCCTCTTCTTTTCATTACCTCTTCCTTTCTCTTTCTCCTCCCCTCCTCTCCTCCGGTCTCTCTTCTGATCTGCACATCTTGTTCTCCCTTAGAGAATGTATGGAACTCTCCCTCCTATTCTTGGTCAATTCTGGATCAACATTGTCACTGTTGTCCTCCTCTTAGATCTTCTCTTCATACTGATAGTCCTAATTCTGTTCCACCCTCTCTTTCTCCTCCTCCTCTTCATCTCATCATTCTCCTCCTTTCACTACTTCTTCTTTCCCCTTTATATGTACTTCTCTCTCTGTCTCTGTCTCTGGATGCCATTATGAATATTGACCTAATAATGCAAAGGTACAGTCAAATCAGATGGAAGATTAATCAAGCACAATTTAGATCTTTTCAGGCCAACCATTTTGAGTAACTATGGGGCTGTTGTGTTAAAACCAATAAAACACTAATTCCTGTGGGACAACATCCAAGATAGAAATATTATAAGAAAAGAATGCAGGATGATTTCATTGCTTTACAAGCACTAGCTCTGCTGAGGAATTCAGAATACTGTGACATTGAGAATGAAAATGGCAAGACATTCTTATTCAGTGTCTGGTGTAGACTTTCTTCAACCTCTGGCACTTGAGGTCATTTCTTGGCAGATTGTCTTAGAAACCCAGCAGTGGTGCCAGCAAATCTTTTAAGACCACCTGGTATAATTAGAATGATCATCTTAATGAGAGACTTTTATAGCATTCAATAAGAACCTCTGGATATAAATTAGGTTTCAAAGTGTTCAGAGCCATTGAGGATTTTGCATTTCTAATTTCCAGGCTCAAGTCCTACATATGTAGTGTTGATATTTGGGTGAGCACACAAGTGTATTTGATTCTAGCAGCATCTTCTGGTATCAAAAAGGTGTGAGTTAGTTCACACTCAACAAGAAGGCTACCTGTCTGGGTTGGATGAGTCTGAGAAGACAAAAGTACTCAAGAGTTCCCAGTGAGCTTCAGGAGTGATCCTCAAAGGAGGCAGGCCCAAGGACTTTCAGAAACTGGCTCCCGCAATGATTCACCAAATCACACCAGGACAAAACTATGGTTTGCTAGGTAAAGAAGGAAGAGGGAATGATCTCTTTTGTCCTTTTGTTCCATAAAAGTCAGAGGAAGCTGAGTGTTGAATACCTACTTATTAGCTGTTCCCACACTTAAAACAAGATCCTTTACTCATCCATGCCTATTTACCTGATGTGTGAATAGTAACTATTCCAAGTTTTGTCCTTCAGTTTCTAAATTAACAATGCTGTTCTGCTGTCTTGCATTATTTAATTTGTTTTTTATTAATTTATTTATTTTATTTTATTTATTTTATATAAGCCAGTCCACTTAAATGAAAACAAACATATATAGACAATATTTGGGAATTTGGGCATCGTTCTTTTCAAAATTACTTCCTGCTGGTAAGGAGTGCTGTCATGGGGGATTCTAAGAAGTTTTGAAATCCTGGCTGTAGTCTGTAAGGCTTCTTTGTCCAGCTGTTTTGAATGTAGGATCACCAGGTACTCTGTTTCAGATGGTCTGGCTTGATCAAACCACATTAGTCTGGAAAGAATCCACATCTTTTCACTTTCTGTGGAAACAAAAATAGAAATTCTTTTCCCCAGAAACTTGTCCTTGACCTTAAATTTTGGAGTAAAAACATTTTTTTAATTTAATTTATTAGTTTACATTTCGATACCAGTTCCCTCTTCTCTCTCACTCCCTTCCTCTCTCCCTTCCTCCCTCCTGCCTTCCCTCCCTTTTATCCTCTCTGCCCTTTGGTATGCATTCGAAACGCCCACCCCTCCCATCCCCCCTTCCCATTCCATATGTAGGGGAATGACATCCAGTTGGGGTCATGTAGATTTGACAGTTCCTGTGAAGTAGGAGCTAGGGCTTCTTTCCTGTTTCTAGATTAAGGCAGTTATCCCTCCATGGGGGATGTGTTCGCAAAGTGCTTTTGTGCACAAAGGATACATCCTGGCTCCACTGTCTGAGATCCCTTAGACAGCTCAGTACTTCTGGCTGAGACCCATATTCAGCGGGGCCTGAGTCAGTCACATGCTCGCTTCCCAGCTATCAGTCTGTTGGCCCATTAGCTCCTCCTTGTTCAGGTAAGCTGTCTCTATGTGTTTCTGCTGCCTGGACTTGTCCTCTCCATCTGCATCTGGGTTCTATTTTGACTCAGTGTTTTTGTAGGGGTGTTTGCTTGTGTTTCCATCAGGAATTAGTTGAGGGCTCCATGGGTAAGTTAGTAGTTGATCTCACACTATGGGAAGGGCATTTATGATAGCCTTTCCAAAGAAGCTCAGATTGTTAGTTGGCAGCAGTCTTGTAGTTATCTAGACCTTTATATGTGTTCAATTTTATCTTCAAACCAATATTGGCTCCCTCTTTTATGTTCTCTCTCTCTCTCTCTCTCTCTCTCTCTCTCTCTCTCTCTCTCTCTCTCTCTCTCTCTCTCTCTGCCTGTCTTCTATTCCTAACCAGGCTCAATTTTCCTGGTCGTACATGTTTTCATTTCCTCCCACTCATTTTCTCCCATTTCCCTCTCCATTTGCTGCCCCCCCACTTCCCCTGAGCTCTGGGGAACTTATCCCTTCCCAGTTCTGTGAGGAACTTTCTATAAATGTCTTAGAATACACCTTGTATCCTAGTTCATCTGCTTGTGTGAATTATAGGATGGTGATCATTTGGTCTAGGTCTAAAATCCATATATGAGTGAGTACATACTGTGTTCCTCTTTTTTGTGACTGGGTTGCCTCATTCAGGATGGTTTCTTCAAGTGCCATCCACTTGCCTGCGAATTTCAAGATACCATTATATTTTTCTGCAGAGCAGTATTCCATTGTGTAGATGTGGCACATCTTCATTAACCATTCTTTAGTTGAGGAGCATCTAGGTTCTTGCATTGAGGTTCTTGCTATTACAAATATTGCTGCTATTAAAATAGTTGAACAGATGTCTGTGTTGCATGGATGTGGATCATTTGGGTTTACGCCAAAGAGGGGTATTATCGGGTTCTATGGTAAACTAATTCCCATTGTCCTGAGGAAATGCCATACTGATCTCCAAAATGGCTATATGAGTTTGCACTCCCACCAGCAGTGGAGGAGTGTTCCTATTTCTCCACATCCTCTCCAATATGAATCATCATTGGTGCTTCTAATTTTAGCCATTCTGGCAAGAGTAAGATGGTATCTCAAAGTTGTTTTGATTTGCCTTTCCCTGATAGCTAAGGAAATTGAGAATTCTTTCTTCAGTTCTATACCCCATTTTTTAATAGGCTTATTTAGTGTTTTGTTGACTAGTTTATTGAGTTTTTTGTATATTTTGGAGATCGGCCCTTTGTCGGATATAGGATTTGTGAAAAACTTTTCACAGTCTGTGGGCTGCCATTTGGTCTAGTCCACTGTGTCCTTTGCCTTACAGAAACTTCTAAGTTTGAAGAGGTCCCATTTATTAATTGTTTCTCTCAGTGTCTGTGCCCCTGGTGTTATGTTCAGGAAGCGGTCTCCTATACCAATTTGTTCAAGGGTACCTCCTACTTTCTCTTCTAAGAGGTTCAATGTGGCTGGATTGATGTTGAGGTCTTTGATCCATTAGGACTTGAGTTTTATGCATGGTGACAGACATGGCTATATCTGCAGTCTTCTACACACTCTCATCCAATTGTTCCAGCAGCATTTTTTGAAGATGCTGTCCTTGCCCCATTATATAATTTTAGCTGTTTTGTTGAAAATCAGGTGTTCGTAGGTGTGTGGGTTAATATTGGGATTTTCAATTCGATTCCATTGGTCTACCTGTCTATTTTTATGCCAGTCCAGGCTGTTTTCAGAACAATAGCTCTGTAGTAGAGTTTAAAGTCAGGAATGGTGATGCCTCCTGAAGTTCTTTTATTGTATAGGGTTATTTTGGATATTCTCGGTCTTTTGTTTTTCCATATAATGTTGATTATTATCCTTTCAAGGTCAGTTAAGAATTGTGGTGGGATTTTAATGGGGATTGATTTGACTCTGTAGATTGCTTTTGGCAAGATTGCCATTTTTACTATGAGTATCCTACCTAACCAAGAGCATGGGAGATCTTTCCATTTTCTGGTATCTTCTTTAATTTCTTTCTTTATCACCACAAAGTTCTTATCATATAGGTCTTTTACTTGTTTGGTAAGTGTTACACCAAGATACTTTACGTTGCATGTGGCTATTGTAAAGGGTGATGTTTCCCTGATTTCTTTCTCTGTCTATTTGTCATCTGAAAAAAGGAGGGCTACTGATTTTGTTGAGTTCATATTGCATTCTACTAGTTTGCTGAAGGCGTTTATCAGCGGTAGGTGTTCCCTGGTACAGTTTATTTAGTCTTGTATGTAAATTATCATATCATCTGCAAATAGAGACTGTTTGACATCTTTTCAATTTGGATCCTCTTGATCTCCTTTTGTTTTCTTATAGCATTACCTAGAACTTCTAGAATGATATTGAAGAGATATTGAGAGAGAGGACAGCCTTGTCTTGTTCCTGATTTTAGATGATTTGGGTTAAGTTTCTCTCCATTCAGTTTGATGTTGGCAGTTGGTTTGCTGTATATTGCTCTTATTGTATTTAAGTATGTTCCTGTTATCACTGACCTCTCCAAGACCTTTATCATGAAAGGATGTTGAATTTTTTCAAAGGATTTTTCTGCATTTAGTGATATTACCATGTGGTTTTTCTTTTTCAGTTTGTTTATATAGTGGATCACGTTGATAGATTTTCATATGTTAAACCATCCTGCATTCCAGGGATGAAGCTTACTTGGTAATGGAGGATGAATTCTCTGATGTATTCTTGAATTCTATTTGACAGTATTTTATTGAGTATTTTTGCATCGATGTTCATCAGGGATATTGGTCTGTAGTTTTCTTTCTTAGTTGTGTCTTCGTGAGGCTTGGGTACCAAAGTTATTGTGGCCTCATAAAAAGACATTGGCAATGAACTTTCTGTTTCTATTTTGTGGAAAAGTTTGAGGAGTAGTGGTATTAGTTCTTCCTTGAATGTCTGGTAGAATTCTGCATTGATCTATCTGCATTGATTGGAAGGCTTTCGATGACTGCTTCTATTTCATTGTGGGTTATAGGTCTATTTACGTTGTTTGTCTGTTCTTGATTTAATTTTGTTAAGTGATAGTTATTCAGAAAGTTGTCCATTTCCTTTGAATTTTCAATTTTTGTGGAATACAGATTTTCAAAGTATGACCTGAAATCGTCTGGATTTCCTCTGTGTCCATTGATATGTTCCCTTTTTCATTTCTGATTTTGTTAATTTGCATGTTCTCTCTTTGCTTTTTCGTTAATTTGGATAAAATTTTGTCTACCTTGTGGATTTTCTAAAAACACCAACTCGTCGTTGCATTGATTTTTTTTTAAATTGTTTTCCTGGTTTCCATTTTGTTGATTTCAGCCCACAAGTTGATTATTTCCTGGTTTCTACTACTACTGGGTGAGTTTGCTTCTCTCTGTTCTAAGGCTTTCATTTGCGCTGTTAATTCTCTTATGTGACTATCCACTGTTTTCATCATGTTGGCACTTAGTGCAATGAACTCCCCTCATAGCACTGCTTTCAAGGTTTCACATAATTTCGGGTATGTTGTGTCCTCATTCTCGTTGAATATTAGAAAGTCCTTAATTTCATTCTTTATTTCTTCTTTGATCCAGCTGTGGTGCAATTTCACATTGTTCAGTTTCCATGAGTTTGCAGGTTTTCTGCTATTTGTGTTGTTGTTGAATTCAAATTTTAAAGCATGGTGGTCCAATAAGTGGACTATTCCTATTCTCTTGTATCTGTTGAGGTTTGTTATGCCACCTATATGTGATCGATTTTAGAGAAGGTTCCATGTGGAGCAGAGAAGAAGTTTTATTCTTTTGTCTTTGGATGGAATGTTCTATAGATGTCTGTTAACCCCAGTTGAGACATATCTTGTTAGTTCTTTTTTTTTTTTTTTTTTTTTTTTTTTTTTGTTGAGTTTCTGTTTTATGGTCCTATCTTGTGTTGAAAGTGGTGTATTGAAGTCTCCCACTATAAGTGTGTGAGATTTTATCTGAGCTTTGAGTTTTAGTAGTGTTTCTTTTACAAACGTGGGTGACTTTGAATTAGGGGCATAGATGTTCAGAACTGAGACTTTGTGTTGATGGATTTCTCCTTCGATGAGTATGAAATGACCGTCTTCATCTCTTTTGATTAATTTTTGTCTGAAGTCTAACTTGTTAGATATTAGGATAACTACGCCTGCTTGCTTCTTATTTCCATTTGATTGGAAAATCTTTTCCCAACCCTATACCCTGAGGTAATGTCTATCTTTGAAGCTTAGATGTGTTTCTTGAATGCAGCAGAAGAATGTATTCTGTCTTCATATCAATTCTGTTAGCCTGTGTCTTTTTATAGATGACTTAAGACCATTAATGTTGCGGGTGAGTAAGGAACATTGATTGTTGATGCTTGTTTGATTTATGTTTGTTGTTGGAGGTGTTATTGTGAATATATTAGTTTTGGTTTACCCTTGGTTTCTGTTGTAGTTGGAATACCTGTTACCTACATTTTTGTGGGCATAGTTACCTTCCTTGGGTTGGAGTTTTCCTTCCAATAATTTCTGTAGGGCCGTATTTGTAGATACGTATTGGGAAAATCTGGTTTTGTTATTAAATATCTTGTTTTCTCCATCTATAGTTATTGAGAATTTTGCTTTCTATAGTAGCCTAAATTTGCATCCGTGTTCTCTTAATACTTTTAGAACATCTATCCAGGACCTTCTGGCCTTGAGGGTTTCCATGGAGAAGTCAGGTGTAATTTTCATAGGTCTGCCTTTATATGTTACCTGTCGTTTTTCCTTTGCTGCTCTTAATATTCTTTCTTTATTCTGTATGCTAGGTGTTTTGATTATCATATGTCAAGGGGTCTTTTTTCTTTGGTCCAGCCTATTTTGTGTTCAGTATGCTTCGCGTACTTTCATGGGAATGTCCTTTTTCAGATGTGGAAAGTTTTCCTTGATGATTTTGTTGAATATGTTTTTGGCACCTTTGATCTGGGCTTCCTCACCTTCCTCTAAGCCTATTATTCTTAGGTTTGGCATTTTCAAGTTGTCCCACATTTCCTGGATGTTTTGTGTTAAGTATTTGTTGGATTTATGATTTTCTTTGGTCGATGAATCTAATTCTTCTAGTTTATCTTCTGCACCTGAGATTCTCTCTTCCATCTCTTGAATTCTGTTGGTTATGCTTGTGTCTGTAGTTCCCGATTTTTTTGCCCAGTTTTTCTATTTCCATCATTCCCTCGGTTTGTGTTGCCTTTATTTTCTCTATTTCAATTTTCAAGTATTGAACAGTTTCCTTCACCTGCTTCAATGTTTTTTCTTGGTTTTCTGTACTTTCCTTAAGGAATTTGTTCATTTCCTCCACTTTTTTTTTTTCCTCCATTTCTTTGAGCGATTTTCTCACATCTTCTTTGAGGGCCTCTATTATTTGTATGATGTTAATTTTTATGTCTTCCCTTCTGCTTCCTCTGCTTTGTTGTTGTGTTCCATTCTATTTGGTGTAGAGTCCCTAGATTCTGGTGGTGTCATGCTTGTCTTTCTGTTGTTAGGTGTTTTCTTGTATTGCCGTCTTCCCATAGCTTCTTCCAGTACGTGTTGTTGGGGTCTCCCCTTCTCTCTAAGGTACGTCCCCGGTGGGCTTATGTGGGTCAGAGATCAATATCTGTAGCTCTGTGTATTCCAAGATCTATACGAGGTCTCTGCACAGTCAGAGACCCCGGGATGGGTTCACGGCTGAGGATCCAGTAGAAGATGCCACTTGCCAATGGCTCTAGCAAATGGCTGGCAGAAGAGGACCATGGCTGTACTGAAACTTTGGAAGGTTTTGCAGGATAGTCAGATTTCCCTGGAAACTGTGTCTCTCCACCTCAGGCCTCTTTCTTTAGCAGGGGCCCTGAATTGGAGGTCAAGGATCTTGCCAGGAGGAACTCAGAGTGGACCCGCAGAGATAGGCAGATCTCTGGGTGGGGCCCAGTACTCCAGCAGAGGACTGGAGGTGGGGTCAGAGACCAAGCAGGTGAAAATTACTAGTGGTCCCGCGTGGATAGGCAATTCTCCTTTGTTAATAATTGCTCTGAGGAATCTCCGAATTAGGGTGGACTGTTGGTTCTACCCTCTGTCCCAGTGCTCAACCAGAGTGGCCAGACAGTGGGCAGGGTAGGGCACAGGATAGGCGGGGCATGCTCGTGGTTGGAATGGGTGGGGTGTATCAGAGTTTCAAGGGTGCTCTTGATGTTAACAGGACACAGGAGCAGCATGATCAGGGGCCAACCTGCGTTGTTTAATTCATATTCCTTGATCTACCACAGAGTAATTGCTCAGACAAGGCCACAAATGGAATTGAGTCCTCCCCCATTTAGAATTCTCAACCTGCTTGTTTTCATGCCTAGTCACCACATATCTGTCTACCAGCCTGCAAGTTTTTACTTCAGTGTCTCATTCTGTTTGTGAGCTTGGTTTGAACTTGTAGGAAGCCAATGACTGGGCTTATCGGCATTAGCCCTGGCTATAATGGCTATTACTACATATAGCATTGAGGCAAATGTTTCAATTCCAGGGACTCTGCAAAGCAACCAAGGGCAGCAGCATCATCAAATCCAAGGAGGCCATGACATATCACCCATGGTGCTTTCTTTGAATGATATGTATGGACATAACCTCTGGATATGCTTTCTGGGAGTCATGGGAAGCAAAGGAGGATGAAATAGCCTTAGATGTGAAAAAATTTTTCATATCTTTAGCAGGCCACTGCATAAGATATTACATGTTTCTACTTATTTCTTGGTGTTCTTCCATGTAGATGGGAAGAACTAATCACAAAGATCCTTTAAAATAGTTGCAGGGTGAAGGCCTTTGGAGTTCTGACCTGAAGTGCAAAAGAGATATATGTTTGAGGTTACAGGACTTGGTGTCCATGAAAAGAGCTCAGCCTGGTGACCTAGAGGAAAACCACAAAGTCGTTGGAATTCCCTCCAGGAGTCTGGTCCCCATAATGGAACCACAATGCAGGTGAGGAGTTTCTTCTTTAAGCTCTGGCCACAGATCTTGGTAGCTGTTGCCACAGCAATGTGGATCCATGGAAGCCAAAGCCTTAGGATATGGAAATGGGGATGAAGCTTTCTCTGTGCTTCTCAGTGCTCCAGACTTCAGATTCCTGTCCACCAGTACCACCTTACTTTACTGGAGAGCTGCATTCTCAGATGTGTGTGTTCAGACCCAGATGCAATGTGGACCAATTACACATAATCTTTCCAAGTCATTAACCTGTGGGAATGAACCTGGGCTTTCCACCATCTAAATCTATCCCAATGTTTGTTTGATCATGATGTTGTATGGGCAACCTCTTGAAGGATTTCTTGTGTGCCACACACTGCTGGTGTTTTAATAGTTGGACTTCCTGCTAAAAAATTCTTCAGACATTTTAGATGTCAATGCCAGGCCAGGGCCCATCTCTCCATGCCTATCTTTACCATCACCATGTACAAATCTATCCAGAAGAGAACTCTATTTGGGAAAGTCTGGGGAATTTTTGATGATATTTTTATATCCTCCCAGAATGCATTGATTTTGCCTCTTCCTCTTCTCTTTTCTTCTACTGAAAAAGAACCCAGTTAACCTAATAATTTCAAGCCTCAGAGGAAAATACTTTGTCAGCAAAGAGCAGCATAAGGCCCCTGCTAGACTTCATTACCCTGGTTCTATGGGAAACAACCACTACCACCATACTCAGTTGCTATATATGTCTTTAGTGACAACTACGTCTGGATCCTCTCTCTCTCTCTCTCTCTCTCTCTCTCTCTCTCTTTCTCTCTGTGTGTGTGTGTGGGGGGGGGGAAGGTAGTTGATGGATTTTCTAATTAAGGTGATTTAAACTTTCCATAGTATGTGTATTTGTAAACACCATATTGTATCCTGTCAATATTGAGAAATGATTTTCATTTCAATGAAAATAAAACTTATAAATAAGAAACAAAGACTACAAATCCAGATGTGATCATTGAAAGTTCTAATATATGTAGCTTCATTTACAACAGTTCTCATTCCATTCAGGACAGACATTGGTGCTATTGATAATGGCTCCCAGGAAACATTGCCTAGAAAAACTGTCTTTTCAAATGAAAGTTAAAGAAAAGCACAGAACAGTCTAACAATGGGGAACATTAATGGTATTAATGTACTGTCAACTTCACTTGATTTAGCATCACCTCAGAAATTAAAGAGGCATGTCTGTGGTTATTTCTGTGAGAGACTTCCCAGGAAGTATAACAGATGGCAAAGGTCCATTCTACATGTCAGAGGTTATTTGACCTTTGTCATGGGAGCTGGGACTTATGTTTCAAAAACATGAGTACTCTAGGCACGTTCTAATAGAGCTTTCTTTAGTTCATCAAGTGATGATAACATTTCTGTACTATATAAGCCCTGTAATAATGAGGTAAAGCAGATAACCATTTCCCTCATTGTAGAAAAATTCAGGTTTAGTTTCATTGCTAGGTTGGATTTCTTCCTGAGTGATACAGATTTAGCCACATGATTTGGAAGATAATGGGGCTTATCTGTATACTGACAGTTTTTTACAAAGGAGTCTGGCCACTGCTGCAAGGATCCAGAGAGAGGGCAACCTCTGTTCCAAAGATGACCCGGCCTTGGCCTCTTCTAGGTCATGTAAAAGACTGACACATGGACAGTTCTTACCTGAGACCCAGGTCCAGCCCATCTTTCACTCCAGATATTTGCATATTGAATGGGGAATGCCACTTTAGATACTGATATTTCTCCAAACTTTCAGTCCTCCTCATAACAAAGTAATGAAGCAGGAAGAAAATAAAACTGGATTTGAAAAAGTTACTGACATTGCATATTTATTCTCCACACACAGGCCTGTTCAGAAGAAATAATTTAATCTTCATCTACAGGACCAAAATCTGTATCTAGAAAATCATAACACACACACACACACACACACACACACACACACACACTTTTGTTATTTTACATGTCCATCCCAGTTTGCCATCCTTCTATTTCTTCCTCTGTCCCTCCCCTGCCCTCTCCAAACCCACTCACATTCTATTCCCCCAACTCCCAGGGAGGATGATGCCTTCTAACATACAGCACCAGGTTGTGTGGTCATTGTCGACTACCAGCTAGTAGCCTTGGTCACAGAAGATGGCTGGAATGCCACATGTTCTCCTCAGAGAACAGAATCTGCACAGGCCCTGTTTTACCACCGACTGTCCTGGTGGGGCCTTGTCTTGGACAGCAGAGGCAACCTGGCAGCTAAGAGGAACATCAGGCAGGAACCAGGGATCAGAGGAGGGAGGAGCAGCTATGCCATCTTCCAAGAGGTCTCGTTTGGGCCTGACTCTCAGCAGCAAGCGCTTCCTAAATCTGTTCCAGCTCACACCAGGGACACTAATGGAATGCACTCCTGGAGGAGCCAAGTTAAGTCACAGGGGCTGGAGCTTCCCTGGCACGCAAGAAGGCTTTCTCAAGGGCTGAAGGTATTCCTCTGGTCTCACCCTTCCTTGAATCCCCGCCCCATGCCCAAGGGATACCAGACTCTTCTGCTAGAACCACGTCCCTGGCCCAGGATTCTGCCTTTGCCTCTCTGGAAGCCAATTCTTGTGGAAGCATTGGCCACCTGACAGGAACTTGACCACCAAGATGGCACTGAGGCTCTTTGCTCTTCTGCTTCCAAATCGTAGGGGAAATAGATAGTGACTGTCAATCCATGAGGAAGCCATAGTGCACCCTCTTGTTAGAGGAAGGCTGGAGATTTCTGAGTGTTGCTTAGGGGGAAGAAGTTTCTGTTTGAGTTGGGAGCTCACCCTGTTTTGTCAGTGACTGGATACTTTAATTTATTTTATGAATATACATACATTCAAGTGGTGCTATAAAATCTCTATAAGAAAATGTATAAAATCTGGTATCCTGCTAATTTGCTGAATGTGTTTATAGGCTGTAGGAGTTCCCTGATAGAGTTGTTGTGTCATTTATGTAAACTATCATATAATCTGCAAATAGTGGCAGTTTGACTTCTCCCTTTCCAATTAGTATCCCCTCGACCTCCTTTTGTTTTCTTAATTTCTTAGCTAGAAATTCAAGTACAATATTGAAGAGATATGGAGAGAATGGACAAATTTGTGTCATTTCTGATTTTAGAGGAATTGCCTTAAGCTTCACTCCATTCAATTTGATGTTGGTTGTTGGTTTATTGTATATTGCTTTTATTATGTTTAGGTATATTCCTGTTATCCCCGATCTCTCCAAGACCTTTATCATGAAAGGGTGCTGAAATTTGTGAAAGGCTTTTTAGCAAATAATGAGATAATCATGTGGTTTATATTTTTCAGTTTGATTATATGGTGGATGATTTCTCTGATGTGCAATTGGATTCAATTTGCCAGTATTTTATCGAGCATCAATGTTCATGAGGGACATTGGTCTGTAGTGCTGTTTCTTAGATGTGTCTTTGTGAGGCTTGGGTGCCAAAGTAATGGTAGCCTCATAAAAAGAGTTTGATAAGGAACCTTCTGATTCTATTGTGTGGAACAATTTTAGGAGTATTGCTAATAGCTCTTCTTTGAGTTTCTGGTAGAAATCTACACTTAAGATATATGACCAGGGAATATTTTTTGGTGTGCAGGATTTGAAGGACTGCTTAAATTTCGTTAGGGGTTATAGTTCTATTTAAGTTGCTTATCTGTTCTTGAGTTAATTTTGATAAGTGGCAGCTATCCAGAAATTTGTTCATTTCCTTTGAATTTTTAATTTTGAGGAGTCCAGGTTTTCAAAGTATGACCTGAAAATTCTATGGACTTCCTCAATACCTGTTGTTATGTCCACCTTTTCATTTCTGATTTTCTTGTTTTTCATGTTTTCTCTCTCTTTGCGTTTTGATTATTTTGCATAAACGTTTGTCTATTTTGTAGATTTTCTCAAAAAATAAAAAAAAACAAAAACGCAAAAACACTTTCTTAAAATGATTCATATATATATATCCATTTAAATGAAAACAAGCATTTATACACAATATTTAGGAATTTGGGCGTCATTCTTTCCTAATTACTTCCTGCTGGTAAAGGGCGCTGTCATGGGAGATTCTAAGAAGATGCAGAAATCCTGGCTATAATAGGTAAGGCTGCTTTGTCCAGCTGTTTTGAATGTAGAATCCCCTGGTACTCGGTTTCAGGCAGCCTGGCTTGATCAAACCACATTAGTCTGGAAGGAATCCACAGCTATTCATTTTCTGTGGAAACAAAAATAGAAATCCTTTCCCCCAGTAACTTGTCCTTGAACTTAAATTTTGGAGTCAAAGCATTTTTTATTTAATTTATTATTTTACATGTTGATTCCAATTCCCTCTCCCCCCTTCCCTCCTTCCCTTTTACCCTCTCTGCCCTCTCACATGCATTCTAACCACCCTCCCCTCCCATCCCCCAACCCAATTCCATATGTAGGGGAATGCCATCCAGTTGGGGGCATGTAGATCTGACAGGTCATGTGAAGTAGGGGCTAGGGCTTCTCTCCTGTCTCTAGATTAAAGCAGTTATTCCTCCATGGGGGATGTGTTTGCAAGGTCCTTTTGTGCATCAGTGATACATCCTGGATCCATTGTCTGAGGTACCTTAGACTGTTCAGTCCTTCTGGCTGAGACCCATATTCAGGGGTCCTGAGTCAGATCCATGCTGGCTTTCCAGCTATCAGTCTGTTGGCCCATTAGCTCCTCCTTGTTCAGGTAAGCTGTCTCTATGTGTTTCTGCCGCCTGGTCTTGTCCTCTCCATCTGCATCTGGGTTCTACTTTGACTCAGTGTTTATGTATGGGTGTTTGCTCCTGTTTATAACAGGCATTAGTTGAGGATTCCATGGATAAGTTAGTTGCTGATCTCACTCTCTGAGAAGGGCATTTATGGTAGCCTTTCCAAGGAAGCTCAAAGTGTTTGTTGGCAGCAGTCTTGTAGTTCTCTAGACCTTTCTTAAAATGATTCTTTGTGTGATTTTCTTTGTTTCTACTTTGTTGATTTTAGCTAGCAAATTGATTATTTACTTGTGTCTACTCCTCCTGGGTAAGTTTACTTCACTTTGTTCTAGGGATTTCAGTTGTGCTGTCAGTTCTCTGATCTGACTATCCTCCATTTTCTTCACATGAGTACATAATGCAATGAACTTTCCTCATGAGTATATAATGCAATGAACTTTCCTCGTACCACTTCTTTCAAAGTAATCCATGAGCTCAGGTATGTTGTATCTCTGTTCTCGTTAAATTCTAGGAAGACTTTAATTTCTTTATTTCTTTCTTGACCCAGGAATGGTGGAAGGACACATTGTTCGGTTTCCATGAGTTTGTAGGGTTTCTGCAATTTGTGGCATTGTTAAATTTCAACTTTAAAGCATGATGATCTGATAACATACAGGGGGATATTCGAATTTTTTCTTTGGAGCTGTGGAGGTTTGTTATGTTTGTCAGTTTTAGAGGACTTTCCATATGGAGCTGAGAAGAGGTTATATTCTTTTGTGTTTGGAAGGAATAGTCTATGCATGTCTTTTAAACCCAATTGGGACATAACTTCTGGTAGTTTTTTTCTTTCTTTGATAAGTTTCGGTCTGATGGTCCTGTCTAGTGGTGAGAGTATGATTTTGAAATCTCCCATTATGAGTGTGTAAGGTTTTGTTTGAGATTTGAGTTTTACTACCATTTCTTTTACAACTGTGAGTGCCTTTGTATTTTTCCCTTAGATGTTCAGAATTTAGGGTTTGTACGGATGGATTTGTTGTATGATAATATGAAATGACATTCTCCATCTCTATTGATTGATTTTTGTTTGAAGTCTAACTTGTTAGATATTAGGATAGCTACACCTGCTTGCTTCTTGGATCCATTTGATTGGAAGATCTTTTCCCAACCCTTTAGCCTGAGGTAATGTCTGTCTTTGAAGCTTACATGTGTTTCTTGTATGCAGCAGAAGGATGGATTCTGTCTTTGTATCCATTATGTTAGACTGAGTTAAGACTATTAATTTTGAGGGAAAGTAAGTACCACTGATTGGTTACCCTTATTTGTTATAGATTTGTTGTTGGCAGAGGTATTATTAGTATATTTGCCCTGCTTTTTCTTTTAGGTTCTGGTCAAGTGGGATTATCTATTGTCTATGTCTTTGTGAGTGTAGTTAACTTATTTTGGTTGGAGTTTTTCTTCCAAAACTTTCTATAGGGCTGGATTTGTGGATATATGGCTTTGTCATTGAATATCTTTTTTTTCTCCTTCTATAGTGTTTGGTGTAGTAGCCTGGGCTAGCATCTGTGGACTCTTAGTACTTGCAGAACATCTGTCCAGGATTTGTGGCCTTTAGAGTTTAATGGAGAAGCCAGGTGTAGTTTTGGTAGGCCTGCTTTTATGTTACCGTTTTTTCTTCACTGCCCTTAATATTCTTTCTTTATTCTGTATGTTAGGTGTTTTGATTATTATGTGGAGAGGGAACTCTTTTTGTGGTCCAGTCTATTTGATGTATGGATAGCTTCTCATACTTTCATAAACATGCCCTTCTACAGACAAGATTTTTTTTTCAATATTTTTGTTGAATATGTTTTCTTCACATTTCAGCTGGGCTTCTTTGAATTCTTCTATGCTTATTTATCTTAGGTTGGCCTTTTCCCAGCTTCTACCACTTCCTGGATGTTTTATGTTGAGAATTTTTTGGATTTAGGATTTTCTTTGGTCGATGAATCTATTTCCTCTAGTTTATTCTCAGCACCTGAGATTTTGTCTTCAATCTCTTGGATTCTGTTGGTTATGATTGCGTTTGTAGTTCCTGACCATTTACTCAGTTTTTCTACTTTTTGCATTGCCTCAGTTTGTGTTTTCTTTAATGACTCTATATCAATTTTCAGGCCTTGAACTGTTTGTATTGTTTCCTTCATCTGTTTGATTGCTTTTTTCCTTGCTTTCTTTCAGATATATGTTCATTTCTTGCTTGGTCTTTTCTTCTATTTCTTCAAATTCTTTTTTTTTTTCTTTCCATTGATTTAAGGGATTTTATGTTATCATCTTTGAGTGCCTCTACCATTTTTATGAAGTTATTTTTTTTAAGTAGTTCTCTTCTGTTTCACCTGTTTTTATGTGTTCATGACTAGTTGGTGCAGAGTCCCTAGATTTGGGTGATGTCAGGCTTGACTTTTTAATGTTGGGTGTTTTTTTTATTGCCTTCTTCCCAAAACTTCTTCCAGTGGGTGCATGTGTAGTCTCTCTTTCTCAACCCTGCTCTCTTGGTGGGCGTAGGTAGGTTAGGGATTCCATGTCTTAACTCTGGATGATCCAAGCTCTTCTGGAGGTCTGTCATCTGGCAGAGGGTAGGAGATTGGGGCTAAAGATCAGGTTAGTATGGCCTCAAGGTGGTCCCATGTGGAAGGTGGGTCCAGTGTGCTCAGAGCAGATCCATGAAGTTCCAAGGAGTTGTTGTTGGATCCTCACTCTTGCTCAATGCTTCAGTTGAGCAGTGGGCACAGCAGGACTAATGTTGAGGGGAAATCAGGCTCTGGGTGGTGCATGGAGCAGAGAACCAAGACTGCACTATCCAGGTCCAGAATACAGGGGGGAACAAGATGCGGAGGTAACCCAGAGAGTACCCAGGGAAGGATGTGGAGGGAATTCGACCTGAATTGGACCCAGACACACCTCCAGCAGAGTGCTGGTAGAAATGGTGTCCAAAAATCAGGTGAGTGTGAACTCCAGATAGTTCCAAGTGGATAGGTGGGCCCACTGTGCTCAGAGCAGACCCAGCATTTCCACAGAGGTGGAAGGGTTGTTGGACCTGCACTCTGTCCCAATGCTCACCTGGAGCAGAGGGCCCAGCAGGACCAAGGTTTTTTCTAATTTTTGTAAAATACATCTTGTGGCTATCTGAGTTGATAGCTGGGTCTCCCGTGCTATCATTGATTTATGTCTCTGCTTTTGTTCTAGTGTTGATGCCTTTTGGTTTCTTTTTGAGACTGTCTTACTTTGTAGCTCTGGCTGGCCTGGCACTTATTAAGAACAAAAAGGTGGCTGCAAACTCATAGAGATCTACTGCACTCTGTTTCATGAATTAAACAAGTGTGTCAGTGATGTTTTTTTCCTTAATTTTTAATGTTTTTATTTTTATTTTACATATTGATCCCAGTTTTCTCTCCCTCCTCGTCCCTCCCTCCCTCTCTATTTCCCTGTCTCACCCCCTCACTTGCACTCTGACCACCCTCCCCTCCCACGCACCCCCACTCAACATGTAGGGTGATGCCATCCAGGAGGGGTCATGTAAATCTGTCAAGTCATTTGAAGTAGGGACTAGGTCTTCTGTCTCTAGGTTAAGGGAGTACCCCTCCATGGGAGATGTGGCCGAAGTATCCTTTTTTACACCAGGAATACATCCTGGTTTCAATGTCTGTGTTCCCTTAGACTGCTCAAACCTTCTAACTGAGACCCATGTTCAGGGGATCAGTCCCATGAACAGTCAGTCCCATGCTGGATTCTCAGCTCTCAATCTGGGGGCTCGTTAGCTCCTCCTTGTTCATGTCAGCTGTCTCTATGTGTTTCTGTAGTGAGATTTTGTATTCCCCTTCTGCATCTGGATTGTAGTTCGGCTCAGTGTTTAGTTGTAGGTGTTTGCTTCTGTTTCCAACAGGTACTAGATGAAGGCTCCACGATGATGGATAAGGTAGTCGTTGATCTCATTATCAGGGAAGGACACTTTTGGTAGCATTTCCACTGTTGCTTCAATTGTTAGTTGGAGTCAGTCTTCTATGTCCCTGGACATTTATTTAGGTTCAGTTTTCTCTTCAATAATGGCTCCCTCGTTTATGTTCTCCCTCTCTCTCCTATCTCTCTCTATTCTATCTTCTATTTCTCCCCTAACTTAATCTTCCTTGTCCCACATGCTTTCCTCTCCTCCCATACTCTTTCTCCTAGTTCCCTCTCCAGTCACTCCCCTGCTTACTCCTTTTACCATGTCTCTGTAGTACAACTTGAAATCAGGTTGGTGATAGTTTCCAGAATTGTTCTTTGGCCTTTCTAACTGGTGTTTGGTGTTTCTTTATGAATTTTGAACTTTTTGTTGATTTATTATTTGTAAAGAAGAATGGTGTCAGAATTTTGATTGATGGCAATTGCATGCAATTTGTTGATTGTTTTTGATAGTATATACCTATTTTAATACTATGTAGTGTCCACTTTATGAGCAAAGGATGGTTCTCTTTCTCATAGTATTCTTGATTCATTTCTTTGGTGTTTTAAAATTTGCACTGTAAAATACTTTTACTTCTGTGACTACATTTATTACAAGGCTTTTGTTTGTGTTTGAGGTAATTGTGAATGGGATTACTTTTCTGATTGTTTCCTCAACATGTTCTTTATTGGTATGTTGGAAAGCTACTAATTTTTATATATTGATTTTTGCATCCTCTTTGTTTAGTGTTTTTCTTTTTATTAGCTCTCATAGTTGTGCGGTGTTCTTTAGGGACTATTATGTATAGATTGTTTTGTCTGTATATAAAGTTACTCTGACCACTTTGTTTGGCCCACCTGTATGTCTTTTATTTCCCTTTCATTATGTTGTTGTACATAAAACTGAAGACATAATGTTGGATAAGAGTGGACATAGGACACCTTTATCTTATTTTATTGGAAATGCTTTTAATTTACCCCATTAGTAAAATGTTCGGTATGGGTTTTATTATGTTGATATATTCTTTTTTCTAGTTTCTCTAGAAATTTAATTATGAACGGTATTTTATTGAAAGCCTATTTTGCACCTATTAATGTAATCATGTGATTTCTGTGCATGAACCAATTTATGTGATGCATTGCACAAATTAGTTTTTTAAATCATAAATGACCTTTTTACATGTTCTTTAATTCTTTTTGCAGAAATGATTTTACTCTTTCTTGTACACCAATATTTGGTGTAGTTTTTGTATTTTAAATGAGAGATCAAAAAACAACCCCAAAAAGAGAAAGATGAAAACAAAAAGAATGTCAGCATTTTTGAGAATGAAATTGAATATTATTATGGACTGTAGTAAAGAAATGCAAATAAAGTGATTGCAATCAGCCCTTTGGCACTAGGGCTTTGTTTTTGGGGGGGTTCCTATTGCTGTGATGAAACATCAAGATCCAAAGTAACTTAGGAAGGAAAGGGTTTGTTTGTCCTTCCATATTCCCAGTCAGAGTCCATTGACTCAAGCATGTGGGAACCTGGACACAGGAGCTGACTCAGACACCATGTAGAATTGCTGCTTACTGGCTTCTGGTTCATGGCTTGCATAGCCTCTTTCCTGATGGAAGCCAGGCCAAATAGTCCAGATGTGGCCCCACCCACAATGGATTGGACCCTCCCTTATCAGTCACTAATTAAGAAATGCCAACAAGCTTGACTTGTGGAGGCATTTTCTCAATAGAAATTCTGTCCTCTTGGGAGACTCTGGCTTGTATTAAGTTGTCATAAAAACAGCCAGTGCACCAAGGGCTTGCAGAAGAATTTTGTCAATGAAGAATGAAGTGGTATGTTATGCTCTTTCATTTGAAAGATATCTAAGTTCCATTTGTTAGACAGTTTTTTGAGAAGACTGTTTGGAAGACCACAAACTTGTTCTGCAGACTTAGGATACTTTAGAGCAGAAGCTCTTAGTGAGCTTTCTACTGGAGGCAGTAGTTTGAACCTCTAAATACTCATTTATCATTTCATAGTATTCTGCCTCCCTGGTTCTTCTGATAAATCTAGGATTATGTAACCAGAAGTCTTCAGCATTGGTGTCATTTGGAGCAGACATGTGGTCCTATTCATGAACCTATGGATAGGTTCATTTAAAGGTTTCCAAGTAACTCTAAGATGCAACTGAGCTGACTGACAGTGCAACCCTCTGTTGTAGGCTTATTTTGGCACTGACTAATGTAATAGCAACAGATTTAAGGAAAAGTGTGTATAGATACACTGTGTGTCTTTACTTACCTATGTCTGAACATCTACATTTCTCTGCTGCAGTATGTCTTTGGTGTCCTTGGGTTCAATATATAGACTTAGGTAACTATGGGCCACAAATACTTTAAACACTTTTGTCTGTACTGAACATATGTAAACCTGTTTTGTATCTGTTCTCCACACATGATAATAACTAAAGAGCAGTTACGTTCAGTATTATAAGTAATCTAAAGAGTATCTATGTGAACAAAAGGATGTGCAGCAGCTGTGGGAAGACACTTGGTCATTTTCCAGGAGAGACATGACTCACAATCCGGTATCTAAACCTACAGTTATGAGGGACAGCTGTGAATTGATAAATTGTTAGTAAATTTTAAAAGATGCATCTCAAGAATTCTTCAGTGTGCCATTAATGTCTGCCGTATGTATTGAAAACTGTCTCAGACAACTACTACTATTGAAGGTTGGTAGTTGTTTGTTCATAACTTATCCAGGATATCTGAGTTTCTTTAAGAGGCAGCTTTATGCAGTTTTCTGCCATTTCCCAAACAGACAAACAGGCAACATTTGTTCCTCTTATGTCAGTAACTTGAACTGAGGTAGATAGGCTTTTCTGATGTCTATTGGGAGCTTGATAGCCCTTTGTACTAGTGTGTAGTGAGAGAGTCCTTCTGTGGCACTGACCATGCCCACTGGGGAGTGGACCCATGGGCAAAGTGACCTGTGGAAGGAGGTCGGAGGGAGAACCAGGAAAAGCTCTCTTGTTGGCGTGACTCGGACAGGAGAGGATCGGGTTGAATTTCCTGGTGTTCATCTGTCTAGGTTGTAAGTTATTTCTCCCTGAATAAACATCTATTCGGCCTTTTTGGTTATCCTGATATTTATTTAACTGCGTTATCTGGTGTCAGAAGCGGGATTACCTGGGTTTCACCCAGGCAGCAGACACCGCTCCCCTCCCCCACCTTCCCCAACAGGCAGGGTTTAACCAGGTGGACTCACCACAGCTTTGGGACATTTGCCTCTTCCTTACTGCAAAGGAGATCTTTGCCGATAAAGCAGACCTGAGAAGGCACTTACTGATTAACATTTTTTGCCCATTTCCCCAAAGGACTTTGCATTTGCACAGAGCCGCACAGCAGCACCAACCCTACTTGCGCGTTCCCAGTAATTCCAAAAGTCTCCTTTTAACAAAATTTTGCTTGCTATAGTTTGTTAAGAGCTATTCTACAGGGACCGGAATCATAAGGATCGTCTGCTGCCAGACAATATTTGGCGATACACTTCTAGGCAGAATCGGGATAAGACGAGCCTCGGCGGCTAGGCGCTATTTGGTGGCACACCTCCAGGTGTAACTACCACAAGCTGAGATCTACAACTAAAAGCATCAAAGTTCCAGGACAGCAGAATTACACCTAAAGTAATTGTAACATCCTTTGCAATTTAAGCTGATATAAAATCTAAGATCAATTGTTCCATAACTATGGCAGATAATTTTACAATGAAGAACTTTATGAATTATTTTACTTCATATGTAGAAGGGATTTTAGCAGAAGAAACTTATGACTGGACCAATATGTGCTTTTATTTTGTAATAGCAATGGGTTTCATCATTAACATGATATTCTTAAAGAAATGGTTTGAGATTACAGCAAACAATAAGGAACATGTACAAACCATAGGAGACTTAGTAACGAGGATTCGAAACATTGAAAATGATAGAATAAAAAGCATAGAGACAAGGATTCGAAACATTGAAAATGATAGAATTCAAAGCATAGAGAAAAAGATTTGAAACATTGAAAATGATAGTATTCAAACCATAGAGACAAGGATTCGAAACATTGAAAATGATAGAATTCAAAGCATAGAATGTATAGAAAGAAAGGTTCAGAATATTGAAGATGGCATTGGCGAGCTGACAGGTAGAATTTGTTTCATGTCAGATACCTCAATAACCAGAACAGAAACAATGCAGTGCATTAACACACTAGCAGAAACAGCTCGTTCCTGGTCGGAGGAAGCTACTAATAAGTTTAAAAAACTGGAACATCAGATGGAAAGAGTAGATGATAGAATCTCTTCCATGTCTGAGGATAATGGCAATCTAGCAGATAGAACATTGTTTCTGGAAGTCAGTTTACATGCCATTCAGATAATATCTAAGGATGAGAAGATTAAAAACATGGAATCATTTGTAGTTGGAGAAAGTAAGAAACTGACTAATGCAATGAAGTCTCTAGAAAGTTATTTGATTCAAGAAGTTCAGACACTCAAAGAAACAATGGTGAATAGATTTCAGGCTTTAGAAGACCTTCAGTCTGATACATCAGAAGAAGAACTACAGGTAACAGGGCATGAAAAAGATTTAAAATTTTCCACACCATTTAGGGTCAGGGGAGCTTTCCCTGTATTTATTCATGAAAAACCAGCAATGAAGAAACATCCAAAAGGTGTCGTTGCACATCAGAGGGAACCAATACGTATGAAAGATTTAAAAGGTATAAAGGAAGCAGTAGTCTCTTATGGCATGCACTCACCTTATGTGAAGCAATTAGTAGAATCATGGGCATGGAATAACAAGGCAACCTCTAAGGATTGGGATCAATGAATATCAGCTGTCCTTGAAAGCTCCTCTCAATTAGAATGGAGGGCTTTATGGAGAGAGGAAGCAAAAGCTCTTGAACTTCAGGGCTTAAAGAAAGGTTATAAAGCTTCCCAAGATAAAATTCTTGTTGAGGATCTCTATGCTGACCCAGAAACCCAAGCTGCCTATGATGAACATATCTTGTCTCTATGCAGTACAGCAGCTGTGAATGCTTGGCATAAGGTTCAGGAATTAGAGAGGATAGAACCCTATACCAAGATAAGACAAGGACCTAGAGAACGTTTAAGTATCTTTCTAGAAAGATTATCTAGGGCAGTACAATTAGAGGTAGCAGACATAGATGCTAGGCGAACACTCGTAGAATCTTTAGCTTATGCGAATGCAAATCCTCAATGCAAACAGGTGCTTTGGCCTTTAAAAATGTGATCAGCACCCTTGGATGAATGGGTTCTATATACAGGAAACATTGCGTATAATGACAATAAGACTAAAGCATGGAAAAGCAATATCTAAAGGTCAGAGAAGACATCAAGATAACAGAGTTCCTTACTATGGTGACTTTGAAGCTTGGGTAGGAGAAGCCATCTCAAAAGGTTTGAAGAATATCAACATGTCAGGTGTTATAACTGTGGTTAGATAGGACATCTAAAAAGAAATTGTATGCAAAGCTTCCCTAGAAATAACACTCCCAGGAATGAATCAATCAGAAGGCCTCAGCCTCCTGGGTTATGTAGAAGATGTGGCAAAGGCAGACACTGGACAAAAGAGTGTAGATCGACCAGAGACAAGCAAGGAATCTCTTTACCACTGGGAAACTCCTTGGGGGGCGTCTCAGAGGCCCCCACATCACAGGTGGTCCGAACCTTCCCAGTCACAGTAGAAGACAATCTCCCACAGGACAATTAGAAAATTCTGTGCCTGTTATAAAAACTCATACTGCTCTGGATGACAAACAAGTAACAGAAGTTGAATGAAACATGACAGAAGGAAATAAAAAACGTATATTTTGGCAAACTGCTATAAATAGTCATAGGCCTAGATTGATAGTTAACATGAATAATAGACTGTTTGACCGTCTCCTGGTCACAGGGGCAGATGTAACTATCATATCTAATAAATCTTGGCCTCAAAGATGGTCCCTGCATGAGGTAAATGTTCAATTCTTAGGGATTGGAACCCTGTCTCAGGTAAAACAAAGCACGAGATGGATTGAAAGTATAGGACCAGAAGGACAGAGAGGAAGGTTGAGACCATGTGTGGCTGATGTAGTGATAAAGTTATGGGGTCGTGATCTATTACAGCAATGGAATACGCAGATTAACATTCCTCCAGTATTAGATAGGAACCATAGACGACCTCGTGATTGTGGAAAGAATACTGGTAAGTACTATACAAGACAGATACCAAATATCCAGGCATTACAAAAACAGAATACAAGTGCTGAACAAACAGAGGAACCAAAAGCCCCACCTTTAAAATGGCTAACAGAGGAACCTGTCTAGGTAGGACAATGACCTATGATCTCTGAGAAGTTAGAAGCTTTAGAAAGCCTGGTTCAGGATCAGCTAAATGCTGGACATATTGAGGAATCAACCAGTCCTTAGAATTCTCCTGTATTTGTGATCAAAAAGAAATCTGGTAAATGGAGAATGCTTACAGAACTGAGAGCCATCAATAAAGTTATCCAGGCAATGGGCTATCTACAACCTGGAATGCCCTTGCCTTCTCTGATACCCAAAGAATGACCTATTATATTTATTGATTTAAAGGATTTCTTCTTCACTATACCTTTACAAGAACAAGATAAAGAGAAATTTGCCTTCACAGTACCTAATTACAAAAATTCTCAACTGGTGAAGAGATATCAATGGAGGGTTTTGCCACAGGGAATGCTAAGTAGCCCCACCCTGTGCCAATATTTCATACAAAAACCGTTAGAAATAATTTGTAAACAGTTTCCACAATCGATAATCTATCATTACATGGATGATATATTGTTAGCTGAGTCTAAAGGAGAAATACTAGAAAAAATGTTTGAGAAAGTAAAGGAAGTTTTACCTCGATGGGGATAACAAATTGCCCCTGAAAAAAATACAAAAAGGAGAGTCTATCAACTACTTAGGATATAAAATAGGTCTACAGAAAATTAGACCACAAAAAGTAAAGGTCAGAAGAGATTGCTACCAGACTATTAATGATCTTCAAAAATTACTAGGAGAGATTTCTCAAATGCAAACCATTATTGGAGTAGATGGGCATGATTTGAAAAACCTGAAAATGGCACTAAAAGGAGATAAGGACTTGAATAGTCCATGAATACTATCAGCTGAACCTGAGAAGGAATTAGAATGGGTAGAAAAGAGGATACTAGAAGCACATTTGGACTGTGGATCCAAACCTAGACTGTATTCTGGTTATATTACCATCTAGAGAATATCCTTCAGGGATTTTGATGCAGAGAGAAGATATCATATTAGAATGGATATTCCTACCACATAAACAGAATAAAAAACTAAAAACATATATAGAAAAGTTCTCTGACCTGATTATAAAAGGTAAATTAAGACTTCGTCAGCTAATAGGTAGGGACTCAGCAGAAATTATAGTACCTTTAACTAATGAGGAAATTTCTTCCTTATGGAAAGATAACGAATATTGGAAGAGAGCTTGCAGTAACTTTTTGGGAACAATTAGCAACAACTATCCCAAAATTGAGAGAATCAAATTCATAAAGAAAACGATTTGGATCCTTCCACATTGTAAGAAAAACACCTAATTCTGGAGTTCATAAATTCTACACTGATGCAAACAAATCAGGTAAGGCAGGATATAAATCAGGAAAAATGAGCAAAATGGTTCAAAGCCCTTACAATTCTGTACAAAAGGCAGAATTGTATGCCCTTCTCATGGTACTTATGGATTTTAAAGAACCCCTCAATGTAGTTACTGACTCTCAATACACAGAGAGTCGTTTTACACATTGATACTGTGGAATTTATTCCTGACAATACAGAATTAACTTCATTGTTTATACAGTTACAAGATACTATCAGAAAGAGGACTCATCATATATATATATATATATATATATATATATATATATATATATATATATATCACATCAGATCCCATAGGGGTCTGCCAGGTCTTCTAGCACAAGGCAATGATGAAATTGATCGTTTATTGATAGGAAGTGTGCTAGAAGCCTCAGAGTTTTATAAGAAACACCACATGAACAGCAAAGGTTTAAAAAAGGATTTTTCTATCACTTGGGAACAAGCCAAGGGAATAGTAAGGAAATGTCCTACTTGCTCATTCTATAATCAAAATCCTTTACCACCAGGCAGTAACCCTAAAGGTATTAATAGGAATGAAATATGGCAAATGGATATGTTTCATTTTGCAGAATTTGGAAAATTAAAATATGTACATCACACTATAGATACATTTTCAGTGTTTCAATGGGCTACTGTTCTGAGCTCTGAAAAGCCTGAATCTGTTATCACACACCTATTAGAGGTAATGGCCATTATGGGCATACCTGCACAAATAAAAACTGACAATGCTCCAGCATATGTCTCCAGAAAATTGAAACAGTTTTTTGAGTATTACAAGATAAAGCACATAACTGGTATACCACACAATCCTACAGGACAAGCAGTGGTTGAGAGATCCTATCGTACCTTAAAAGAAATGCTCCATAAACAGGCAGGAGGAACCAAAACACCCAAACACAGATTACATATTGCTTTATTAACATTAAACTTCCTCAATGCTGATGAAAAATGAAAAACAGCTGGAGGAAGACACTAGACAATAGAAAAAACTTCTGAACTAAATCAGCCAGTGTACTACAACTATTATTCTCTCTTCATATATATATATATATATATATATATATATATATATATATGGTACTAGACTTAAGTTTTCCATCTTAGGACAACTCTATTGTAAACTCTGTTATGCCCTCACCCTAGGACTAGATATGTAGGTCATTTTGTTCTCGATTTTCCTTTTCTTATAGCACACATGTTATTCACTGTTTTGTATATAGGTTTTTATTTAGCCTAAATCTTTTCTTTAGACTAAAAGGGGAATTGTAGTGAGATAGTCCTTCTGTGGCAATGACCACGCCCATTGGGGGGTGGGGCCATGGGCGGAGTGACCTGTGGAATGAGGTTGGAGGGAGAGCCAGGAAATCTCTCTTGCTGGCAGGACTTGGACAGGAGAGGATCGGCTCGAATTTCCTGGTGTCTAGATTCTAAGTTATTTCTCCCTGAATAAACATCTATTCGGCCTATTTGTTTATTCTGATCTTTATTTAACCGCGTTACTAGTGTTAGATTATTTGTGGTTTTGAAAGTTGTGATCAGTTTAACACACTTCCTAGGAATCATTTCTCATGAAATCATTAGATTTCAAGAAACAGGACCTCTCAGCACTGATAATAAAAATCACAGTCATCATATCATAAACCTGTACCTAACACTGCTCAGAATGTCAATGTAAGGAAGGATATATACTTAATATTTACAAATGCAAATAAGAAAAGATGATTGAAAGAAGGACGGAAAATTCTGGGAAAGATCGCATGAGCCATTGGCATGGCTGTTTCTCTAATTTTAACCTTGTCTTGAATCCCCACCCCTTACAAACACACACACACACACACACACACACACAGAGAGAGAGAGAGAGAGAGAGAGAGAGAGAGAGAGAGAGAGAGAGGGAGAGAGAGGTGGGGTACTGATAGAGGGAGAGGATAAGTGTATAAAAATATAATTGATAGTACATATATAAAATGGAAATCAAATCCCCAAAGATTCCTAATGTAATATATGGATTTTTGATCTAGGTAAGTGCTTGGTGAGTGACTGTATTTATCTGGCTATCTCCCGCATATATTTATTTATTTAGAAGTCCTTTACAATAAAGTAGTTTTTGATAAAATTATGATGAAATCAAGTAAAAGACCCAGATATGCTTATTTTAGAATATTGTGAAGAATCGAGTAATGGGAAAGGTAAAAATTACTCATTTTATTAGTGAAGATAAAAAAAAATGACTTCTATATGAAAGTGAAACATCTTTGTATACTGTAAAATGTACTAAGTTAACAGTAGTCATTCTTTTGTTCACATTGTGCTCTGATAATTTTGATAATATTTTGTTAGGTAAATACCAAAGTTCAAAACAATCTTGTAATCTTTGTTTGAAAACTACTATGTAACAGAAAGTCAACTTATAATACTTAAGTTTTGCTTAAATATAAGGCAGTAAGGGCAATAGTAAATGACCCTATCCATTGAGCAGAATAAGAATAGAAGATTCTTCCCTATGTCTATGACCTCTCTCCAGTTTAATTTTGAAAAAGATACTAGGTATGGGTTTCACTTTGCATAATGTGTCTTAAATCCAATGAGAAACTCCTGTAACACTTGTACTATTATTTGTACATGTCTTACCAGGCCAGTCATTATTTAGCTCTGAGAGTTGACATCATTTTCCTCCAGTAGTGTGCTTCCTACTTGTCAGCACTCTGAAAGCTAGCAAGTTTTGGTAAAGCTAAAAGGTCAACACCATCTTAGTCTCTCCATCCTCTGTTCTCGAGTCTCACAGCCAATTTTGGAGGACAATATCCTGTTGTGCTTGGAGGTCTATGGGACTACACTGGCCAAAAAACAGCTCAAGATCTTACCTGGCAGTTGACTTTTCATTTGCTCACAAGATGCGTATAGTTGGGGTATTGCTGCCTATGTTATAAGATGACTCCATTTAAACTCTCTATGCATATATATGTTAGGATATTTCTTCAACAGGTTTCCATGTTCCTTGTCATTTCCTTCCCTACACCATTGTTTCTCCTTTCATTATTCTCCTTTGCCATGGTGTTATTACATTCTACATTCCCTCCTTTGAAAGAGTTTTTCATCCTCCATAGCCTCTTACTACTTGCCTAAAGATGAATTCCTAATGAAACATACATATTTAAGATTCAAAGGTAACGTCCATGGGAGAGAAATCATTGAATGATTGTCTTTCCATGTCTGGTTACTTGTCCACAGAATGATTGTAACTTGGTCTATCTATTTACCTTATTAGTTTTATGAATTCATTTTCATTTTTATTTAATTTATTATTTTACATGTCAATCCCAGTTCCCTTTCCCTTCCTTCCTCCCTCCCTTTTATCCTCTGTGCTCCCTTCCATGCACCCTGTCCATGCTCCCCTCCCATACCCCCACCCCAATTCCACATGTAAGGCAATGCCATACAGGTGGGCACATGTAGATCTGACAGGTCATGTGAAGTAGAGACTAGGATTTCTCTCCTGTCTCTGGGTTAAGGCAGTGGTCCTTTTGTACACCAGGGATACATTCTGGTTCCACTGTCTGTGGTCCGTTAGACTGCTCAGTCCTTCTGACTGAGACCCATATTCAGGGGGGCCTGAATCAGTCCCATACTGGATTCCCAGCTATTAGTCTGGGGGCCCATTCACTCCTCCTTGATCAGTTCAGCTGTCTCTAAGTGTTTCTGCAACCTGGTCTTGTCCTCTCCATCTTCATCTGGGCTCTAGTTTGACTCAGTGTTTAGGTATGGGTGTTTGCTTCTGTTGCCAACAGGTGTTAGGTTAGGGCTCCTTGGATAAATTAATTGTTGATCTCATTATCCGGGAAGGGCATTTATGGTAGCCTTTCCATGGATGTACAAATTGTGAATTGGCAGCAGTCTAGTAGGTCTCTTGACCTTTCTTTTGGTTCAGTTTTCTCTTCAAACCTATATTGGCTCCCACTTTTATGTTCTCTCTCTTTCTCGCTCTCTCTCTCTCACCTCTCTTCCATTCCTACCCTTACTCAATCATCCTAGTCTCATGTGTTTTCTTCTCCTACCCCCCTCTTTCTTCTATTTCTCTCTCCATTCACTGCCCCCCACTTCCCCTGTGCTCTGGGGGGGACTTGTCCCTTCCTGCTTCTGTGGGGGACTTTATATGAATTTCTTAGAATACACCTTGTAACCTAGTTCCTCTGATGGTGTGAATTATTGGTTGGTGATCTCTACTCTAGGTCTAAAATCCATATATGAGCGAATATATACTATGTTCCTCCTTTTGTGACTTGGTTACCTCATTCAGGATGGTTTCTTCAAGTGTCATCCACTTGCCTTCGAATTTCAAGATTCCATATTTTTTTTCTGCAGAGTCGTTTTCCGTTGTGTAGATGTGCCACATCTTCTTTATCCATTCTTCCATTGAGGGGCATCTAGGTTGCTTCCAGGTTCTTGATATTACAAATAATGCTGCTATGAACATAGTTGAACAGGTGTCTTTGTTGAATGGATGGGGATCCTTTGGGTATATGCCTAAGAGGGGGATTGTCAGGTCCTGTGGTAAACTTATTCCCATTTTCCTGAGGAAACGCAATACTTATCTCCAAAATGGCTGTATGAGTTTGCTCTCCCACCAGCAGTGGAGGAGTGTTCCCCTTTCTACACATCCTTTCCAGCATGAGTTACCATTGGTGTTTCTAATTTTAGCAATTCTGGCAGGAGTAAGATGATATCTCAAAGTTGTTTTGATTTGCATTTTCCTGATAGCTAAGGATGTATATCACTTTCTTAAGTGTCTTTCAGCCTTTTTGATTTCCTCTATTGAGAATTCTTTCTTCAGTTCTATGCCCAATTTTTAATGAGGTTATTTTGTGTTTTGTTGACTATTTTCTTGAGTTCTTTGTATATTTTGGAGATCAGCACTTTGTCGTATATATATGCTGGTCAAAATATTTTCACAGTCTGTGGGCTGCCATTTAGTCTTGTCGACTGTGTCCTTTGCCTTACAGAAACTTCTAAGTTTGAAGAGGTCCCATTTATTAATTGTTTCTCTCAGTGTCTGTGCCCCTGGAGTTATGTGCAGGAAATCTTCTCCTATAACAATTTGTTCAAGGGTACCTCTTATGTTCCCTTCTAAGAGGATCAGTGTGGCTGGATTGATGTTGAGGTCTTTGATCTATTTGGACTTGAGTTTTGTGCATGGCAATAGTCATGGGTCTATCTAGAGTCTACTACACAACCTCATCCAATTTTGTTAGCACCATTTGTTGAAGATGCTTTCCTCACCACACTGTATTCTTTTAGCTGTTTTGTTTAAAATCAAGTTTTCATATGTGTGTGGGTTAATATCAGGATATTCAATTCAGTTCCATTGGTCTACCTATTTTTGTGCCAACATCAGGCTGTTTTCTGAACTCTAGCTCTGTAGTAGAGGTTAAAGTCGGGAGAGGTGATGCCTCCTGAAATTCTTTTATTGTATAGGGTTGTTTTGGCTATCCTGGGTCTTTTGTTTTTCTATATAAAGTTGATTATTATCCTTTCAAGGTTAGTGAAGAATTGTGGTAGGTTTTTAATGAGGATTGCATTGAATCTGTAGATTGTTTTTGGCAAGATTGGGATTTTTACTATGTTTATCCTACAATGGGAGATCCTTCCATTTTCTGGTATTTTCTTTAAATTCTTTGTTTATAGCCACAAAATTCTTATTATGTGGGTCTTTCACTTGTTTGGTAATTGTTACCCCAAGATACTGTATGTTGTTTGTAAAGGGTGATGTTGCTCTTATTACATTCTCAGCCTCTTTTTTGTCTGAAAAAAGTAGGGCTACTGATTTTTTTGAGTTTACCTTGTATCCTGCTAGTTTGCTGAAGGTATTTGTCAGCTTTAGGTGTTCCCTGGTAGAGGTTATTGGTTCGCTTATGTAAATTACCACATCATCTGCAAATAGAGATTTTTTTTTTTTTTGCTAAATGTGACTTTTTTAATTTTTTTTATAACCAAGTCCATTTAAATGAAAACAAATATTTATAGACAATATTTGGGAATTTGGGCATAGTTCTTTCCAAATTACTTCCTGCTGGTAAGGGGCACTGTCATGGGGGATTCTAAGAAGATGCAGAAATCCTGACTGTAGTCTGCAAGGCTGCTTTTTCCAGCTGTTTTGAATGTAGGGTCACCAGGTCCTCTGTTTCAGGTTGTCTGGCTTGATCAAACCACATTAGTCTGGAAGGAATACACAGCTTTTCTTTTTCGGGGAAAACAAAAATGAAATCCTTTTCCCCAGTAACTTGTCCTTGAACTGAAATTTTGGAGTCAAATAATTTTATTTTATTTTTTTATTTATTTTTAATTTATTATTTTACATGTTGATCCCATTTCCTTCTCCCTCCCTCCCTCCCTCCATTCCTCCCTTCCTCACTTTCTTTAAATTACTGGTAGAATTCTGTACTGAAGCCATCTGTCCCTAGGTTTTTTTTTTTTTTTTTTTTTTTTTTGTTGGGAGACTTCTCATGACTGCTTCTATATTATTTAGGGGTTATAGGTCTATTTAAGTTGCTTACATGCTCTTGATTTAATTTTGGTAAGTGATAGTTATCCAGAAATTTATCCATTTCCTCTGAATTTTCATATTTTGTGGAGTACGGGTTTTCAAAGTAGTACCTGAAAATTGTCTCGATTTTATTAGTGTGCTTTGTTATATCGTTCTTTTCATTTCTGATTTTGTTAACTTGCATTTTTTTCTGTCTGATTTTGGTTAGTTTGGATAACGTTTTACCTATTATATTGATTTTCTTGAAAAATGAACTCTTTCTTGCATTGATTTTTTTTTTGGTATTGTTTTCCTTGTTTCTATTTTATATATTCCAGTATTCAAAACGATTATTTCCTGACATCTATTCCTTTGGGTTGTGTTTGCTTCTTTTTGGTCTAAGGCATGCAGACGTGCTGTTGGTTCTTTAATGTCATTATCCTCTGATTTCTTCATATGGACACTTATTGTAATGAACTCCCCTAGTATCACTGCTTTAAAGGAGTCATAAGTTTGGGTATGTGGTGTTCTCGTTCTCCTTGCATTCAAGGAAGTCTTTAATTTTTTTTCTTTCTTGACCCAGGAATGGTGCAATTGTGTTTCATGAGGTTTTTTTTTTTTTTTTTTTTTTTTTTTTTTTTTTGTTTCTACGATTTGTGTTGTTATTGAATTCCAACTTTAAAGCATGGTGGTCTGATAAAATAATAAAATACAGGGGAGTATTCCTTTTTTTTTTTTTTTTTTGAGGTTTGTCATGTTGCCTATGTGGTCGATTTTAGAGAAGGTTCCATGAGGTTATTCTTTTGTGTTTGGATGGGATGTTCTATAGATGTTGTTAAACCCAATTTGGACATAACTTCTGTTAGTTCTTTTGTTTCTTTATTAAGTTTCTGTCTGGTGGTCCTGTCTAGTAGTGACATTGGGGTGATGAAGTGTCCCACTATGAGTTTGTGAAGTTTTATGTGAGCTTTAAGTGTTTCCTTTACAGATGTGCATGCCTTTGTGTTTTGGCATAGATGTTTAGATCTGAGACTTTGTGCTGATGGGTTACTCCTGTGATAAATACAAAATTATCTTCTTCATCTCCTTTGATTGATTTTGGTTTGAAGTTTAAGTTGTTAGATATTAGGATAGCTACATCTGCTTGCTTCTTTGATCCATATGATTGGAAGTTTTTTTTTCCCCAAATCTTTATCCTGAGGAAATATCTGTCTTTGAAGCTTTGATGTGTTTCTTGTGTGCAGCAGAAGGATAGAGTCTGTATTGTATCCACATTTTTATCCTGTGTCTTTTGATAAATGAGTTTAGACCATTAATGTTGGGAGAAATTAAGAACCATTGTTACTTCTTGTTTGTTTTAATTTTGTTGTTGGTGGTGATTTTGTTAGTATATTTGCACTGCTTCATCCTTTGGGTTTTGGTGAATTGGTATTATCTATTGGCTATGTCTTTGTGAGCATAGTTAACTTCCTTGGATTGTAGCTTTCTTTCCAGAACATTCTCAAGGCTGGATTTATATATTGTGCAAGTCTGGCTTTGTCATTAAATATGTTGCTTTATTTGTCTATAATGATTGAGAGTTTTTCTGGGTATAGTATCCTGGGCTGGCATCTGTGGATTCTTAGTACTTGTAAAACATCTATCCTGGACCTTCTGGCTTTGAGAGTTTCCATGAAGAAGTCAGCTGTAATTTGGACAGGTCTACCTTTATATATGTCCTGGAATTTTTCTTAGCTGCTTTTAATGTTCTCTTTATTCTGTATGTTGGGCATTTTGAAGTATTTTGTGTTCAGGGGTCTGTTTTCTTTGGTCTAGTGTATTTTCTATTCAGTATGCTTCTTGTACTTTCTTAATCATGTCGTTCTTCAGACTGGGAAAGGTTTTTTCAATATTTATGTTGAATATGTTCTCTGTGCCTTTTTGCTGGGCTTCTTTGCCTTCCTCTATGCCAATTATTCTTAACTTTAAAATTTCTTTGGTCAATTAATATGCTTCCTCTAGTTCATTTTCAGCACCTCACACCTAGATTCTCTCTCTCTATTTTTTTTTTTTTGATTTCTTGTATTCTGTTTGTTATGCTTTCATCTGTAGTTACTGAAGTTTTGCCCAGTTTTGTTTTGAGATTTTTTCCAGCATTTCCTCTGATTGTGATTTCTTTACTGTCTCTATTTCAGTTTTCAAGTCTTGAAGTGTTTGAG